>NC_133526.1:89564489-89865789 GCF_048544455.1 Silene latifolia
GGTTTATTTGCTTGCTTGTTTTGATCTCAACTCATGCACATGTTATGTTTGATGAAATGCGAGCTTATGAATCCTTGCATTTTTTACCCATCACCTATCTTTTTAATGAGACTTGTAAGACATAAACCAACTCGAGTCTCATTAGACCATGCATGTTGTTGAGTAGGGAAGACTAAGTCGACTTGTAGGTGTTGTAAAATCTAATCGATTCGGCTCCGGGACCCAAACTTTCCTAGGATTGTAAGATATAACCCAACTCAATCCATCACAACAATAATTGCTTGCTTATAATTTGAGAATATGTTTATATGATCAATTCCCATGAATCCCCTATGACCCCATGACACCCTAGTGCTTTTTATCAATTGTTTACAGCTCTTTTAATTCATCTTGCTTGTTTATTTTTATTGCTATTTAGTTTAGTGACCTTCTACATCAACTCAAATTGTGACACCCCTAAGACACCACTAGTTTCAATAGAAATGTCATCTCAATTCCCGTCCCTTGGGATCCGACCTTTACTTGCCTCTTTACTAATTGTAGAGTTGCTTGTGAAGCTATAAATTGTGTTTTGATCTAGGTGCTCCTAACGACAAGTTACCGAAAAGATTTAGCCCGACCATTGTCATTAATCAACAGCGGTAGGTTTTATAACGGTTCCGTATTTTTGTTTTACAACGCTATTGGACCGTATTTAACCGTTGTTAGAGTAGTTAATTGGCGTAATGTAACTAATTAGTCATCTTTTCCACCTTAGTTTGTAATTTAGTATCCACATGTACTCTTGTGAAGAGCATGTTGATGTTGTGTAATCGGTTTTCATGATATATAAATATATTTTAAGATTCCTGTGTTGGTTATTATAAGAACTTTATCATTCATCCGTAGCGCTAAACGATTTAAATAATTTAGTGCTCGTTATTAACCAAAAGTCAATATCTGTGACTCGAGCTCTTTATATTTAGGCCTTTAGGGCAGATCACAAATTAAAGTGTATGAGGGTAGTTACGACCTCCAAGCAAGGTACCTTATAGTACTACGCTTGCTTGTTTCTACACAAAAAGTAAATCCTCATAAGCCATTTGACCTGAACCTCAAATTAGCCGCTAATTTAGGGTCAAAATCCAACTCGACCTAGTAGACCTGATCGGTGTAAGTGATACCGTCGTTTAGTACCAAAAATAATATTTATAACCTAAGTACTACTAACAGAAGCTAGTGGCAGTCAGGGTCGAACCACAGGGAGGAAGGGAATTTTAGTTGTTCTATATTTCAATCCAGAAGTAACAAGTAAGGGTGGTGTTTTGAGTTGTTCTATACTAATGGCAATAAATGAACAATAAAAGAAACTGGATTAAATCAAATATAAAAAAAGGTGCTAAGATGGTCGGTTCACTATAGCTGCGATGGCACAAAATCCTAGGTAAATCTGAAATAAAGTCGTGTAGATGGGTAAATAACAAGTCCTCGCGGTCCAAGTTAACCAGTAGCTCCTTTCGGCCTATGCTACTAGCCCCTAAGTCTCACTAATGCTAGCTCTCGCACTGAAAAGTGAGTCTTAAAGCCTAAATTACCTGTCTTTCGATCTTAGCAATTTAGTTGTTCTAATTCATTAATTATTTCCCTCCCCTATCTCGCGATCTTAATGGGTTGGTCGATACTAAGCATTTAACAAATAGCCTCTCGGTCTCGCTGTCAAATATTGCTATTAATAAATTAAAAACGATGCTAATCATACACGCGGCAGTCGATCGACCAACTAGCACAGTCGATCGACCAGAGAAGCCAGTCGATCGACTGATGCCCTAATTCAGGTCGCCTAATTTTACGCCATCTACGCTATAGATCCCCTACATCCTAGCACATGGGTTTTAGCTGCTCATGTCTATGACGAAAATAACAATAAGACTAAGGCATAAAAATACCGAATTCATGATTGAAATAATTGAACGAATAAATAACATAAATTAGCAACACGGCTTTGGGACTCCTAACTAGCAGATCTAACTATAGAGAAATTAAAGCAATAACTGAAATTTGGAACAGAGAATACCGTACGAAATTGCAGCGAATAAAGATCCAAAGGACCGAATGCGCAACAAACTTGTATTGAAGGAAATAATTATAAGTTACGAACCCTAGAATTTTTATGAACTTAAAACTAATGTAAACTGAATGATAAAACTGAAAGCTAAAGCTACGTTATATAGGAATATCACGCAACTCTTATTCCTAAACCTAATATACAATGGGCTTAAGCTAAATCTCATCTTTAAATTCTCGTCAGACCCGTGGAGTGGTCGATCGACCACTTGGACCAGTCGATCGACCAACAGCGCTGTACAGAATTGCATTCTGACGATTCCTGCAGCGCGCACCGATCTTAAAACAGCTGCCATTTCTTCGTTACTTGGTCAAATCAGGCGTTCTACACGGCGTTGGAAAGCTAAGAGGATAAGCTTTCACCTCCAATTGGAATCACTCGATTATCTGCTCTAGAACTCGAGATATAGCCATCTGAAGCAGCCTACAATGTCGTGAGGTGCTTCTTTGCTTGTTAAACCCGTACGCACCCATGCTTTTGCTATCTTCAGGCCTTGAAATGCATTCTAAACTTCAAGTCCGAGTCAAATACTCATGTCCTTCCTAAGCTTAGCTTCCGGGGTCAAGATTTGGTTCATTTTCTACTCATTTCCGCAATAATCTGCAATATTACATAAAAACACGAGAGTAGACAGAAATAGGGAAAATAGTAGAATAAACTACATATAATAGACATAAAATGCGTGGAAATAAAGATGTAGAACATCATATTATAGACACGCATCAAACTTCCCCAAACCAAACCTTTGCTTGTCCCCAAGCAAACTAAATGCAAAACTAAATCTAGATAAAAAGGAGCAAAACATGGACAAACTGAAAATCGTCTACTTAAACCAATTTAATGCATATGAATCAACTACTAACAGCTCAATGTCACGCAAACGAATTTATGCATATTCCAAAAAGACGTTGAACGTTTGACCTTGCAAGACTTTCAAGATTGGACTCTTCCGGGTCACTCTTCTCTCAACAAAGCAAATGGTAAGCAATTTATATGTAAGAGAGAAAGAGACAAAAGTCGCTCACCTAGACTCAACCAACATGATCATGCATGCAATATAGTATGATAAGTAATTCTAGCTACCGTGCACATACATTCCAACCATTCAGGGTCCGTCACATGCCGAATACTTGCAAAGATTTGGATAAGTGAGGCTATGGGTAAGAAGAGGCAAAACAATATGGGAATGAGAGGGAAATAGCCAAGCTAGCATCCTATCAAACGGAATAAATACATCCACTTCTAACTCAATGAAATAAGCTCAAATGCCTTAATGAATTAGGCAAACACTTCACTAATCCAAACTCAATACTCCTCATAGAATATAAATCGCAACATAGGAGTCAAATAACTCAATTTCTTTTTTTTTTCTTCTTCTTTCTTTGCCGTTTCTTTTTCTTTTCTTTTCTTTTCTTTCGGCGGACTATTTTTTCAATTTTTTTTCATTTTTCTTTTTCTTTTCTCCTTCATTCATCACCAACTTCATAGAGTGCAAATCGAGCCAAAATTGATACAATACAACGAATACCACTAAAACTACTAAACTAGCTCAGCAAACGGTAGGCTTAGTTTATGGATTGTAGCTAAAGGGTCAACTGGAAATTTTTGGCTAATGTGAAGCTAATGGGTAAAATGAACAAAAGGGATTTTCGCAATCATTCTCCAAACATGCAATACCAACCACTAACCCGAATGTATGTAGGCAAAAATAAATTAAATGTCATACTTGTGCAAATTAATGTTACACAATAGGTAGGGAGTAACTACTCACAATCCTAAATGAAACTGGTCATGAATGACACCAGTTTATAGGCTCTAATTCCTTATAAAGTTTTGTAGTTTGCCAAAATTTCAAGTCAAGTCTAATTGTTCAACAAATTTTGAAACAAAATTCGAGATATTGCAAAAACTTTTGCTAAAAGATGTGAAACAATGCAAGACTTAAGCAAATGACAACTATCAGTAATGAATACTCCAATCTGACTCAACCTATATGCTAAATTAAACGTGATATGTTTGAATTTTTTTTGAAATTTCTCAATTTTTTGGATTTTCTGTATATATAGGGGAAAATAAACAACAATGCAAGACAAAAATGTAAACGTGTAACTGAAATGCAATAAAAACAATGCAAATGCGACGCAAAACCCTTCCCCAAACCAAATCACACAATGTCCCCATTGTGCGATATCATGTATAAAGAAGCAAAAGGAAATGGGATTTTGCGATAAATAACTAAATAAGACATGAAATTGGGACTCGGAAACTTACAAGATTTTAAGCGCAAAAGGAAACCTCCCCAAACCAGCGTGAGCTAGGAGGTTTCAGTAGCCAGCAGTGCTACCAATAAGTACCTGAAAAGAAACAAAACATACCGCGCATAAAACGAGAAAACAAAATTGTGACGGTAAAATTATGTGCGAAAATGAGAAAACGGAAGAAAACAGAAATTAAGCGGAGAATAAAGTGGAGAAAAGACTCCCTCAATTCCGCAAATCGACCAAACACAGCAGGGGAATGATCGAAAACAGGTACAGCAACGCTGGACGGTCGATCGACCACATAGCCCAGTCGACCGACCAAGTGAACAGGAACAGAAGCTCCTGGAAGTCGCAATCCGGTCGATCGACCAAAAGGACCAGTCGATCGACCACTATACCTGAGCAGAAGCTTTGTTTTCTTCGAAATTAACTCAATAAATTGAGTTAATATGGTCTAGAACCTGCAAATGCACATAAATAACGCGCCCAAAATTGCGCACAACCCAAAGTAACAGTCTAAAGGTCTTTAAAAATCCTAAGCAAACGAATATAAAATGCGAAGTCTCGCGCAAACCAAAAACAGTAAATAGTCTTAAATGCGATAAATTGTCTTAAAAACTCAAGCAATAAAATGTTTATCCGCGAAAAACGCGGGATAACTCCGACCATGGCCTTTGGCTAGATGCAGTCGCCTCAGCAATACTAATCTCAGCAGATGGAGACCACCCATCTCCGTCATCTAGGTAACTCAATGGATCGTTAGCAGCTCTAGCCCTCCATGCTCTAGTATCGTCCGACTCATCGAACTCCAGATCATACTCCATGCCTCGCTCTGACTTATTCAAAGCTGGAAAATCAGATGGCTCTTTCTTCCCCAAACCAGCTCCTGAAATAGTCAAAGCAGCAAAATCTTCCTCCATCTTGCTCCCATTCTGGGGCGGAGGTGTTAGAGCAGAAATAAGGGTAGGAATAAAAAATGGGACATCATCAATATGCATTCGATAGTGTACCTCATCTTCCGATTTCTAGAGCCGCTCAGGAAATGGAGGCTTCATCGACACTACAAGAAAATCAGAAACAGGCGACCGAAAATTGGCGACTGAAATAAGTAGTCGCCAAATTGGCGACTGATTTTCAAATTGGCGACTGAAATTAGTCGCCAATATGGCGACTGACTTTTTCAAAAAAGGAATCAAACTTGGCGAGTGAAAGGTTCAATTTGGCGACTGAATTAGAGATAGTCGCCAATTTGGCGACTGAAATTCAGTCGCCAAATTAACAATCAGTCGCTAAAGTTTTCAGTACAAAACCAGGCTGTCATTTTAAAAAGGGAATCCACGTGGCGACTGACTTATTGAATTTGGCGACTGAACTTTCGGTAGTCGCCAAATTTGGCGACTGATTTTCAGTCGCCAAATTCAAAAAGTCAGTCGCCAATTTTTTTATTACTTTCAGCCCCCTCTCTCCTACTTTACTCTTTGCGAAACAAAAAAAAAAAAAAGGACGAGCGATTTGGCGAACGACGGACGACACAACCAACCAACAACACCACACAACCACCCTTCCACCGCCATTTCCACCGCCATTTCCACCGCCACATCCACCCTCTTTAATTAGGTTAGTTGTTTTTGTTTAATTTCAGTTTATTTAGTTTAATTTGTTAGATTAATTTATAGTTAGTTTGATTAATTTGTTGTTAGTTGGTTAGATTTATTTGTAGTTAGTATGTTTGATTAATTTGTAGTTAGATTTAGTTTAATTTGTAGTTAGATTTAGTTTAATTTGTGTTTGAATTAAAAGGGAATGATTAAGGGGGTTTTTGTCTAGGTTTAGGGTTATGGGTGGGGGTGGTTCGGTGGGTGGTGGGTGGCGGTCGGCCGGCGTTCGGCCGTGGTGGGGGTGTGTCGTGGGGTGGTGTTTGGTGTTGGTAGCTAAGTGAAACCGTCTCATTATGATTAGTATTAAGCTAAGTGGAACTGTCTTAATTAATATTATTATTATTATTATTACTAAGTTAAGTGAAACCGTCGTATTATTATTAATATTAAGCTAAGTGAAACCGTCTTTTGCATTAATGGAATTTGCTAAGTGGAACCGTCTTTTGGATTAAGAGAAATTAGCTATTAGCTAAGTAGAACCTTCTTTAGGACTTGATTTTGATAAATTTAGTTTGATAATTCATGTTATTGATGAATTGAGGTAGAATAACCTTGTTATTTTTGTTTTTCTTTTCTCTTTTCAGGGTTGTCACCGCGCTGCTAGGCACCACCGTACGCGGTAGCTGTTGCTTCTTGTTTTCTTTTCATTTTTGCTTTTACTTGATTAGGTAACCTCCTCTTACCAGTTACCTTTTAAATTTACTAATTTTAGTTCAAATTATGTTACGGACTTTAGGATAGAAGCCTTTATTATGTGGTTGAATTGGGCTATTGATTGACTTAATTAATTTAGTATTTGATTGTGTTGTTGTTTGATTTGATGTTGACTTAGTACCCGTTCAAGAATTACTCATTAGGAGTAATTCTTGAATAGTCCCCATTTTGGGACTGTCTTTGTACGTTTCAAGTCATTTAGGTAGTAAACACGTACTTGTGATTTATTAATGAGGAATGAGTTTGGTGGCGATCCCTTTAATGTTCTCCAAATACATGTATATATGTGTATTTGGAGAACTGAAGGGAATTGCTGCCGAATTTTTTCCTCATTAATAAATTACAAGTGTGTTTGCTAGTGACTTGAAACGTACAAGATTTTAAGCGCAAAAGGAAACCTCCCCAAACCAGCGTGAGCTAGGAGGTTTCAGTAGCCAGCAGTGCTACCAATAAGTACCTGAAAAGAAACAAAACATACCGCGCATAAAACGAGAAAACAAAATTGTGACGGTAAAATTATGTGCGAAAATGAGAAAACGGAAGAAAACAGAAATTAAGCGGAGAATAAAGTGGAGAAAAGACTCCCTCAATTCCGCAATCGACCAAACACAAAGCAGGGGAATGATCGAAAATGTGCAAAGACAACGGCTGGACGGTCGATCGACCACATAGCCCAGTCGATCGACCAAGTGAACAGGAACAGAAGCTCCTGGAAGTCGCAATCCGGTCGATCAACCAAAAGGACCAGTCGATCGACCACTATACCTGAGCAGAAGCTTTGTTTTCTTCGAAATTAACTCAATAAATTGAGTTAATATGGTCTAGAACCTGCAAATGCACATAAATAACACGCCCAAAATTGCGCACAACCCAAAGTAACAGTCTAAAGGTCTTTAAAAATCCTAAGCAAACGAATATAAAATGCGAAGTCTCGCGCAAACCAAAAACAGTAAATAGTCTTAAATGCGATAAATTGTCTTAAAAACTCAAGCAATAAAATGTTTATCCGCGAAAAACGCGGGATAACTCCGACCATGGCCTTTGGCTAGATGCAGTCGCCTCAGCAATACTAATCTCAGCAGATGGAGACCACCCATCTCCGTCATCTAGGTAACTCAATGGATCGTTAGCAGCTCTAGCCCTCCATGCTCTAGTATCGTCCGACTCATCGAACTCCAGATCATACTCCATGCCTCGCTCTGACTTATTCAAAGCTGGAAAATCAGATGGCTCTTTCTTCCCCAAACCAGCTCCTGAAATAGTCAAAGCAGCAAAATCTTCCTCCATCTTGCTCCCATTCTGGGGCGGAGGTGTTAGAGCAGAAATAAGGGTAGGAATAAAAAATGGGACATCATCAATATGCATTCGATAGTGTACCTCATCTTCCGATTTCTAGAGCCGCTCAGGAAATGGAGGCTTCATCGATCGACAACTTGGCCCGCTCTTCTACTTCCTTCCTTGAAACGTCCTTTGAATTAAGGACCTTATCCTTATCAACTCTCGGAAATGACTTCATAGCTCGCTCTATGAACGACCCGTCAATAACTCGGGCCGAAGTATCACGTAAATCGACAATATCAAACTTGCGCATGTTCAAAACCTTCGTCGGTCATCATTAGTCATCGTGCCATGAAAATCAAGTGGCGATTTGCGTTACGCTCGGGTATCTTTGTCGGGTCGACCAGTGGTGTTGGTCGATCGACCATGAGCAATGGAAACGTGATCTCTTTCCGCATCAGAAATTTTAGTAGGCTTCTCCATATTTCCCGAATCCTTTCCTTGCTGATTAGCCGCTAAGATTGCTATTTGGCTTTCAATTTTCACCACATGGGCCATAAGAGCTTGGACTGCCGTTCTCAATTCCGCAATCTCATTGGTGCCATGAATCGAAGCATTCTGCTCTGAATTTCCTTGCTTCAATTGTGCCACCTCAAGCTTTTCAGATTGAGCGTTAACGAAGCCTCAAGTGCCGCAACAAGCATCATCATCTCTACACCTGCTTTCCGCGACTTGTCTATTCTCCACCTGTCGATTTTGCATTACGAGCTTCAAATTGTGCTACAATTCTGGAGACGTTAGACATCTTGGTGAAAGAATCAAAGGTACTCAAGCCTTCCCTTTGATGTTCTCCTTCCAAAATCCTGCTTAGATAGGACCTAAAAGACCTATAAAAACAAAACTAAAGGAAAAAGATGAGAACTGCCCCAAGGAATAAATCCCTTGAGCCTAAAGACAGACTAAAATAAAAAACAACTAAAACTAGCGCTGCCTCCCCGGCAACGGCGCCAAAATTTGATACCGTCGTTTAGTACCAAAAATAATATTTATAACCTAAGTACTACTAACGAAGCTAGTGGCGATCGGGGTCGAACCACGGGGAGGAAGGGAATTTCAGTTGTTCTATATTTCAGTCCAGAAGTAACAAGTAAGGGTGGTGTTTTGACTTGTTCTATACTAATGGCAATAAATGAACAATAAAAGAAACTGGATTAAATCAAATATAAAAAAAGGTGCTAAGATGGTCGGTTCACTATAGCTGCGATGGCACAAAATCCTAGGTAAGTCTGAAATAAAGTCGTGTAGATGGGTAAATAACAAGTCCTCGCGGTCCAAGTTAACCAGTAGCTCCTTTCGGCCTATGCTACTAGCCCCTAAGTCTCACTAATGCTAGCTCTCGCACTGAAAAGTGATTCTTAAAGCCTAAATTACCTGTCTTTCGATCTTAGCAGTTTAGTTGTTCTAATTCATTAATTATTTCCCTCTCCTATCTCGCGATCTTAATGGGTTGGTCGATACTAAGCATTTAACAAATAGCCTCTCGGTCTCGCTGTCAAATATTGCTATTAATAAATTAAAAACGATGCTAATCATATACGCGGCAGTCGATCGACCAACTAGCACAGTCGATCGACCAGAGAAGGCAGTCGATCGACTGATGCCCTAATTCAGGTCGCCTAATTTTACGCCATCTATGCTATAGATCCCCTACATCCTAGCACAAGGGTTTTAGCTGCTCATGTCTTATGACGAAAATAACAATAAGACTAAGGCATAAAAATACCGAATTCATGATTGAAATAATTGAACGAATAAATAACATAAATTAGCAACACGGCTTTGGGACTCCTAACTAGCAGATCTAACTATAGAGAAATTAAAGCAATAACTGAAATTTGGAACAGAGAATACCGTACGAAATTGCAGCGAATAAAGATCCAAAGGACCGAATGCGCAACAAACTTGTATTGAAGGAAATAATTATAAGTTACGAACCCTATAATTTTTATGAACTTAAAACTAATGTAAACTGAATGATAAAACTGAAAGCTAAAGCTACGTTATATAGGAATATCACGCAACTCTTATTCCTAAACCTAATATACAATGGGCTTAAGCTAAATCTCGTCTTTAAATTCTCGTCAGACCCGTGGAGTGGTCGATCGACCACTTGGACCAGTCGATCGACCAACAGCGCTGTACAAAATTGCATTCTGACGATTCCTGCAGCGCGCACCGATCTTAAAACAGCTGCCATTTCTTCGTTACTTGGTCAAATCAGGCGTTCTACGCGGCGTTGGAAAGCTAAGAGGATAAGATTTCACCTCCAATTGGAATCACTCGATTATCTGCTCTAGAACTCGAGATATAGCCATATGAAGCAGCCTGCAATGTCGTGAGGTGCTTCTTTGCTTGTTAAACTAAATGCGCACCCATGCTTTTGCTATCTTCAGGCCTTGAAATGCATTCTAAACTTCAAGTCCGAGTCAAATACTCATGTCCTTCCTAAGCTTAGCTTCCGGGGTCAAGATTTGGTTCATTTTCTACTCATTTCCGCAATAATCTGCAATATTACATAAAAACACGAGAGTAGACAGAAATAGGGAAAATAGTAGAATAAACTACATATAATAGACATAAAATGCGTGGAAATAAAGATGTAGAACATTATATTATAGACACGCATCAGTAAGTTTGATTAAGTGTGAATATTAGCCATAAATATTATTCGAATATTAATATTTATATATAATATGTAAAATAATTAAAGAATTGGAAAAGCAGTGATCGATATGGAGAATTTTGCGTGTATTCAATTGATTCAGAACCAATACAATGAGACGATATATATACATTATATACCCTAGAGACTTTCCTAATTACAATAGGCTAATATGGAAATTAAAATATGTACACAATAATATTATTGAAGATATGATACCGGAGAATTATTACACGATATTATCACGATCACGATATCGTATAATATCTTCCTATGCTCCCCCTCAAGTTGGAGCGATGGGTAAACCAATGCCCAACTTGCCTTGCAAAAACTCAAACGCTTCTCCACTAAGAGCTTTAGTAAATAAGTCTGCTATGTTCTCTTTACTTCGTACATGGGACGTAGATATAGTCCCATCAAGCAAATGTTGGCGAATAAAATGACAGTCGATTTCAATATGCTTGGTACGATCATGAAAAACGGGGTTTTTCGCAATGTGCAGGGCAGCTTGATTGTAACAAAAAAAACTTGCATAGGCTCATCACGATGATCAATGCCGAGTGAATGAAAGAACGATTTTAACCAAATTAACTCACTTGTCACAGCCGCTATTGCACGATATTCTGCCTCTGCGATTGATTTTGCCACCGTGACTTGTTTTTTCGCCTTCCACGATATGGGTGTACTACCCAATGACACGAAATACCCTGTCAAGGACCGTCTAGACAGTGGACAAGCAGCATAATTAGAATCTGAATATCCATACAACTTTAATTCTGAATGCATCTCCATTATAATGCCTTTGCTAGGAGTCCCTTTAATGTAACGAATGACCCGTAATGCAGCTTCTATATGCTCCTTCCTCGGGGCATGAACAAATTGCGACAAAATGTGCGCGGCACAGCCTAAATTAGGACGCGTAATGGTTAAGTAAATGAGAAGACCAACTAACCGTCGATATTTCATGGGATCCTTGAAAAGGTATCCATCAGCTAAGGCTAATTGGTGCTTCGTTTGAATTGCCCGCTTCGATAACAATTTCCATTGCATATTTACGCTGACTAAGATACAATCCCCTAGGCCCCGACGCAACCTCAATGCCCAAGAAGTATTTAACTCGGCCTAGGTCTTTGATTCCGAATTTCGTGTCAAGGACTTACGTCGGGCACAGGCTGCATCTTTGTTAATCACGACGATCATGTCGTCAACATAGACCAAAACTCCAAGAAAAATATCGTCTTTGTTATTAGTAATCAGCAAGGGATTGGACAAACCCATATTGCTTCAAGGAGTCGGCCAGTTTCGCAAACCAATTTCGAGAAGCGTGCTTCAAACCGTATAAAGATTTCATTAACTTGCAAACTTTGTTCGTCCTTTTAGCATCGAAACCTAGTGGTAACCGCATATATACTTCTTCATCCAAATCTCCATGAAGAAACGCATTATTGACGTCTAATTGTGCTATGGACCACCCTTTGTGTACTACTACTCAAAGAAGAGATCGCATACTTGTCATCTTCGCTACAGGTGCAAATGTTTCATGGTAATCGACCCCTTCGACTTGTGTAAAACTTTGTGCCACCAATCTAGCTTTATAGCGCTCTATTGTGCCATCCGACTTATATTTTACCTTATAAACCTATTTGCACCCAATGGGTCATTTCCCGATCGGTAGATCGAAAACTTTACAAGTCTTATTCATTTCAAGGGCCTTAATTTCTTTTCCCATAGCTTGCCTGCATTCGAAATGCTTAGTTGCCTCAAAGTGGTGTCTCGGCTCCTTAATCGTATCAATAGCAGCTAAGAAACACCTGTGAGCAGAAGAAAAACAACTGGTTGTGATATAATTAGCTATTGGATAATGAGTACTTTTCCTTAAGGTTGCCGACTGTTCCGAGTGAGCATGCTGTGTGGGGTTTATTATTCTTGTTGATTTGCAAACATAGTCTTTTTTCCAAAACAGCTCGAATTTTTCACAAGCTCCCCCTGTCTATTAGTGCTTCCTCCACGGATTGTACTGTGACAACTCCGTCCTGTTCATCGACATCAACATTAACATTCTAAATTTGTGGCTCATTGTCTTTGCTATTGTCCTCGCTAATACTCCCCCTTTCCATCAGCTCATCAGCATTCGGTTCCATCACCGAGACATAATCCGGTGCTATTTTTTTCATACCGAACTGACCATTCACTGAGCCTTGGTCCGTTCTCTCATTGGGGCTGGTAATAGAGAAAGGAAAAACGTGTTCATAGAACACAACGTCCCGAGATACAAATACGGTTCGTCGTGTAAGATCAAAAACTTTCCATCTTTTTTTACTGTGAGGGTAACCAACGAAAATACACAGCTTACCTCACTCTTTAAATTTATCTTTTGGCTTCACTACGCCAAATATGCGCATTAACAACGAAAAAAACACAACGGTTTATTGTATATAATAATGGTACTAAGAGTACCGTTGTCAAACTTTGGCGGAAACCTAGGCGCGAAACTTATACATCATTTTTAAAACGGTTGTTAGAATAACCGTTGTAAAAAGTGTGACAAACGACAACGGTTATTAGAAGAACGTTGTAAATGACAAAAGACAACGGTTGTTGGCATAACCGTTGTTAAAAGTGTGACAAAAGACAACGGTTATGCAAGAACCGTTGGAAAGTATGACAAACGACAACGGTTCTTGCATAGCTAATACGTGCATTTTATATAGTCTTTTTAGGCCTTTTTATGCACGTATTTCCATGCTTTTATCGTAGTTTATGCTACGAAATGCCCCGAATATGCTACTTTGGTGTGTTTTGCTCTATTTGCAGGAATGAACCAGAAAGTAGTGAAATCAAGCCTTTTACCGCCCGTTTAGCATACATTTGGAGGAAGAGTGAATTTGGAGCGGGAATGTAGCTATTTTGAGATGCGCAAAGAAGAAAGATAGCTAGGCGAGCAAAAGAAGAACTTCAAATTGCTAGTGCCTACTTTGAATAGCCATATCTCGAGTTCTACAACTGATATTCAGGTGATTCCAATTAGAGATGAAATCTTGTCCTCTTACTTTCCAAATCCACCGGAATCGCCCTGTTTGCCCAAGTAACGAATAAATGGCAGCCGTTTGAAGTTCAGTGCGCAAAGTAGGAAATTGTTGCTGGAAAGTACTCGATCGAGTCCTTTTTCTACTCGATCGAGTAGTTGCATTTTAGGATTTACTCGATCGAGTAGATTTTCTACTCGATCGAGTGGTTTAAGCTTTAGTTTACTCGATCGAGTGGTTTTAAATCACTCGATCGAGTGGATTCTCTTATGGGCTTGGTCTTTTTAGTTTTATTCAATCATTAGGTCAAATAAATCCTATTTTCTTATAAATAGGAAGTTAGGACGTCATGTTTAGGGGGCTTCTCTCTGGAATTTTGCCACATACGTTACTTTTTCCTTTTCCACTGTTGATTATTACTTCCTCATTTCCGGATCTTTCTACTGTAACTTTCTCTCTTTCCTTTTTATTTAATTCTTGTTTCTTTATTGCTTTTATTATTTTCTCTATTTAGTTATCATGTCTTATGTTATTAGATTAGCAATTGCTAGTGTAGTATCCCGAGCCATGCGTAGCTAATTCCTTTAATATGTTAGGATTAGGGAAACCGTGGTAGCAATATGTTAGGATCAATATGATTAGGTTAGTTTTGCGACAAGAATTGTATTAAGCAATATAATTGTGATTAGGTTGAATGAATGCATGCAGGAGACCATTTAACTAGTTACCCCTGACCTGGATCGAAAGATTGGAAGGGAAGGCTTGCTTAATTACAATAGGTGATACCTAATTAGGGCGAAAGCTAAGTTAGGGAGACCCTAGGGCGATTAGAGACCGAAAGGGTATAATCGTAGGTTTAAGGACCGAAAGGTGACGATCTCACTCTTCTTTTCAATAATTTAATCGATTCAGTTGACCCGATAGTGTAGTTGCCACGGTAGACCAATTCCTAGCATATTTTCTCCTTTATCTGATTTACCCCCGTATTTCTTCCTTATTTTCTCTTGTTTGATTTCTCTTCCCTTAATCCTTGTAGTGTAGTTACCAAACATTCAAAACCCCCACGTTGTGACATTAGACAGATAGAATAGACAAGTAAATAGTAAACTGCCTCCCTGTGGAGATCGACCCTACTTACCGCTGACTTCTGTTAGTAGTAGCTAGGTATTTATTTTTGGTACATAACGACCGTATCAAATTTTGACGCCGTTGCCGGGGAGGCAACTATTTATTTATTTGTTTAATTCTGTCTGTTTTTAGCCTCAGGGGATTTTTCCCTTGAGGTCGTTCTAATCTTTTTCTTTAGTGCTGTTTTGATAGGCCTTACAGGTTCTACCTAGACAGTTCTATGATTCCATCGTTGAGAGCAACCAACCCGAGGTAGTAAACGATAATTCTATTATTGTTTGTTTGAACAGTACAATTCCTCATTTTACTCATGCTTCGTATTTCAATAATATACCCCCTCCCAGTCGGTCGTATAATTTAACGATTTTTCACCGTCCTTATCATTTCAATTTCATTAATCTGAAACGGGACCCTACTTTTTTGTCAATTGCTCCTGGACTCCTCTATTTTGTGGATAAATTTAGGAGCTCCCATAGGAAATTTGTCAGGCTTAAACGATTAATTATTTCAATTTCCTATTTTATCTTTTCATTATGGTGCTACTTATGCTCTTGTGTAGCACCTGCGCAGATATATGATCTCATGCTAAGAGGTTTGAGCTGTTTTGATTATGACTGATTGGAGCAGCTGTTGAAAAAGAAGGTCGAGCTGGGACCTGTCTGAAGCTAGCGTTACCCGGAAGGCAATCCGGAGATTTATTTTTAATTGTTTTGCATTTTATTTATTTTCAGTTGTAAATGGTCTTCGTACCATAGACTATATCAGTTAGGCTTGTTTTTGTTAGTTTGCGGGTTGTTTTCATTGCGTTTTGCAGGAACACACTGAGGATCACTCGATCGAGTACTTTTTGTACTCGATCGAGCACTTTTGCTGCTAAATCCTCTCGATCGAGCATTTATTTTACTCGATCGAGCACCTGCAAAGAGAGAACTACTCGATCGACCTAATTTCCTTTCGATCGAGCAATTTTAGACGCCCAGTTCACTCGATCGACTACTGTTCGATTGCTATCGAGTGTTATTGACTTGGATTTGCTTCCTGTGACGATATTTGGGCTATAGAGCGACCTCCCACGTTGCTGGCTGGTTTGGGGAGGTCCCTTCTTCGCGCAATCTTGTAAGCTTTCCGTATCTACTCTCTTACTCCTTTAGTTTGCATTTCCTTTCCATGTTTTGGTACAATGGGGGCATTGTACGGTTTTGTTTGGGGAGGTTATGCATCCATATCTGTGTCTGCATCTTGTTTTTATTTGCATTTCTGTTATCACGTTTAATTTCCGTATGCATTGTTGTTTATTTTTCATATAAAATTTAAAATTCCATAAAAATAAAAAAAAAATTGAAAATTTCAAAAATTTCACGTTTATTTTAGCATGTAGATTGAGTCGGAACGGTTGATTTCAATGATGAAATTGCACTGCAATTGTCTTTTTACTTAAGCCTTGCATTGAACTATTATCTTTTTAGCTTTGTCTTTTGCATGTCTACGAATTAATGTTTAAATTTAGCTGAACGAATAGACTTGACCTGAAATTTTGGCAACCTACTTATAAATTCTAAGGAATTAGAGCCGTATAAACTGGTGTCATTTGTGACCGGTTTCATGTAGGATTGTGAGTAGTTACTCCTTGCATAGCATGTTCATTAATTTGCACATATATGAAATTCAATTGCTTATTGCCTACATACATTCGGGTTAGTAGTTGGTGTCACATGCAGGGAGGTGCTTACATTCCCTTTTCTTTCATTTTTACCCATTTAACTCCACATTAGCCAAATTTGCCTGTTGACCCTTAGCTACATCCCAAATTTAGCCTGCCTTGTCAAGCTAGTTTAGTGTATGTTTTGCGGTATATATTTCATCTTGCCAAGTTTGGCTTGTATCTGTTGATTCGGAGTTGGTAATTTATGAAGAAAAGGAGGTTGATGAAAAAAAAAACGTGAAAAAAGAAAAAAACAAGGAATTCGGAAAAAGAAAAAAAAAAGAAAGAAACCGAAAAAATAGAAAGAAAAAGAAGAAAAAAAAGATGTTTGATGTGACGGTTTCTGCTTCTATGCTTTATTTACATTTATTGAGGAGTATTTTTAGTTCGGTTTGGTGAGTTTTGTGCCAAATAAAGGGCATTGTGCTTAATTCATAATTGAGTTGGAAATGGATGTTGTCATATGGTTTTGTTTAGGTACTAGCTTGATCACCTATACCTCCACATTCCCATAAATGTTTTGCTTTTTCTTACTCATTGCCTCACTTTAACATATTTTTGTAAGCCCTCGGCTGTGACAGGACCTTATTTGGTTGGAATGTGTGTACGGTAGCTAGAATTGTCTATCATATTAGTTGCATGCATGTTTATGTGGGTCGTAGTTTAGGTGAGCGACTATTTTTCTTTCTCTCTTACATATATATGTTCACCCTTTGCTTCATGAGAGAAGAGTGACCCGTGAGAGTCCATTATTAAAGGTCTTGCAAGGTCGACGGTTCAGCTATTTTATAAACATCTTACAACTCGTTTGCATTTGACTGTTTGCTATAAGTGTTAGTTTGCTTGCATTAAATTGGTTTAAGTGGGCATTTGTAGCTAGCTCTGAGTTATCTTTTTCGTTCCATTAGTTTGCATTTAGTTTACTCGAGGACGAGTAAAGGTTTGGTTTGGGGAAATTTGATACGTGCATTTTATATAGTCTTTTTAGGCCTTTTCATGCACGTATTTTCATGCTTTTATCGTAGTTTATGCTACGAAATGCCCCGAATATGCTACTTTGGTGTATTTTGCTCTATTTGCAGGAATGAACCAGAAAGTAGTGAAATCAAGCCTTTTACCGTCCGTTTAGCATACATTTGGAGGAAGAGTTAATTTGGAGCGGGAATGTAGCTATTTTGAGATGCGCAAAGAAGAAAGATGGCTAGGCGAGCAAAGGAAGAACTTCAAATTGCTAGTGCCTACTTTGAAGAGCCATATCTCGAGTTCTACAACATATATTCAGGTGATTCCAATTGGATATGAAATCTTGTCCTCTTAGCTTTCCAACGCCACCGGAATCGCCCTGTTTTCCCAAGTAACGAAGAAATGGCAGCCATTTGAAGTTCAGTGCGCAAAGCAGGAAATTGTTGCTGGAAAGTACTCGATCGGGTACTATTTTACTCGATCGAGTCCTTTTTCTACTCGATCGAGTAGTTGCATTTTAGGATTTTCTCGATCGAGTAGATTTTCTACTCGATCGAGTGGTTTAAGCTTTAGTTTACTCGATTGAGTGGTTTTAAATCACTCGATCGAGTGGATTCTCTTATGGGCTTGGTCTTTTTAGTTTTATTCCGTCATTAGGTCAAATAAATCCTATTTTCTTATAAATAGGAAGTTAGGACGTCATGTTTAGGGGGCTTCTCTCTGGAATTTTGCCACATACGTTACTTTTTCCTTTTCCACTGTTGATTATTACTTCCTCATTTCCGGATCTTTCTACTGTAACTTTCTCTCTTTCTCTTTTATTTAATTCTTGTTTCTTTATTGCTTTTATTATTTTCTCTATTTAGTTATCATGTATTATGTTATTAGATTAGCAATTGCTAGTGTAGTATCCTGAGCCATGCGTAGCTAATTCCTTTAATATGTTAGGATTAGGGAAACCGTGGTAGCAATATGTTAGGATCAACATGATTAGGTTAGTTTTGCGACAAGAATTGTATTAAGCAATATAATTGTGATTAGGTTGAATGAATGCATGAAGGAGACCATTTTATTAGTTACCCCCGACCTGGATCGAAAGATTGGAAGGGAAGGCTTGCTTAATTACAATAGGTGATACCTAATTAGGGCGAAAGCTAAGTTAGGGAGACCTTAGGGCGATTAGAGACCGAAAGGGTATAATCGTAGGTTTAAGGACCGAAAGGTGACGACCTCACTCTTCTTATCAATAATTTAATCGATTCAGTTGACCCGATAGTGTAGTTGCCACGGTAGACCAATTCCTAGCATATTTTCTCCTTTATCTGATTTACCCCCGTATTTCTTCCTTATTTTCTCTTGTTTGATTTCTCTTCCCTTAATCCTTGTAGTGTAGTTACCAAACATTCAAAACCCCCACGTTGTGACATTAGACAGATAGAATAGACAAGTAGATAGTAAACCGCCTCCCTGTGGAGATCGACCCTACTTACCGCTGAGTTCTGTTAGTAGTAGCTAGGTATTTATTTTTGGTACATAACGACCGTATCAAATTTTGGCGCCGTTGCCGGGGAGGCAACTATTTATTTATTTGTTTAATTCTGTCTGTTTTTAGCCTCAGGGGATTTTTCCGTTGAGGCCGTTCTAATCTTTTTCTTTAGTGCTGTTTTGATAGGCCTTACAGGTTCTACCTAGACAGTTCTAGGTGAAAGATTGTCAAAGGGAAGGCTTGAGTACCTTTGACCCGTCACCTATGTCCCATTATATGGCACAGCAGGTGATTTACTGCGGGAGATGTGGTGCTGCTGAGCACAATGCAGTTTCTTGTATGGCAGAAAATGACGCGGTCTACGAGTTCAAGCTTTGGGGATGAGTTAGCCATTCCTCTGCAGTTGTGCCGCCACATCCACCCTATCAATGGCCACCGCAACAAGACCCTCCTGATATACAGAAAGAAGAGATTGCGGAGCTGAAGTCTTTATTGGAAACACTTGCATTCCAAGTGCAAGATGATGATAGACGCACTTGTGCGCGGTTTGATAAGCTCGAGTCTGAAATTGCTCAGTTAGCTGCTGAGTCGGATAGTTGTCAACCAGAAGAGGTATACTTTACCGAGAGCGGTTTTTCCCCTGAAGAAACTGTGTTGCCCAATGCTGAGGATGATTTTTATGACTCGGATGACGAATTTCTATCATATTTCAATAGTTTACACGAGGATTTCAGCACTGTACAGGAAGAATCACTCGATCGAGTGACTTATATTAGTCGATCGAGTGAATTTTCAGAAAAACCAGTCGATCGAGTAGTTCAAATCACTCGATCGAGTGAAAATCAGGAACAAAGTCCTCGATCGAGTAATAATTCTGCTCGATCGAGTGAGTTGGCCAGTGAGAGCATTGATACGTCTCTTGGGTTCATTTTGGATGACGATTTTGATGATGACAACGGATATGGTGAATCTCCCCTATTCAAAGCCGAGTTGGATGCACTTGAGGCTGCGATTTACGGGCTGAAATCCACTGAGGAGGGTGACGAGGAAGCAGTTGAGTCGATAATTGCTCCTAGCACGGAAGAGGTAATGAATTTCTTTATCTATGATTCCATCGTTGAGAGAAACCAACCCGAGGTAGTAAACGATAATTCTATTATTGTTTGTTTGAACAGTACAATTCCTCATTTTACTCATGCTTCGTATTTCAATAATATACCCCCTCCCAGTCGGTCGTATAATTTAACGATTTTTCACCGTCCTTATCATTTCAATTTCATTAATCTGAAACGGGACCCTACTTTTTTGTCAATTGCTCCTGGACTCCTCTATTTTGTGGATAAATTTAGGAGCTCCCATAGGAAATTTGTCAGGCTTAAACGATTAATTATTTCAATTTCCTATTTTATCTTTTCATCATGGTGCTACTTATGCTCTTGTGTAGCACATGCGCAGATGTATGATCTCATGCTAAGAGGTTTGAGCTGTTTTGATTATGACTGATTGGAGCAGCTGTTGAAAAAGAAGGTCGAGCTGGGACCTGTCTGAAGCTAGCGCTACCCGGAAGGCAATCCGGAGATTTATTTTTAATTGTTTTACATTTTATTTCTTTTCAGTTGTAATAAATGGTCTTCGTACCATAGACTATATCAGTTAGGCTTGTTTTTGTTAGTTTGCGGGCTGTTTTCATTGCGTTTTGCAGGAACACACTGAGGATCACTCGATCGAGTACTTTTTGTACTCGATCGAGCACTTTTGCTGCTAAATCCTCTCGATCGAGCATTTATTTTACTCAATCGAGCACCTGCAAAGAGAGAACTACTCGATCGACCTAATTTCCTTTCGATCGAGCAGTTTTAGACGCCCAGTTCACTCGATCGACTACTGTTCGATTGCTATCGAGTGTTATTGACTTGGATTTGCTTCCTGTGACGATATTTGGGCTATTGAGCGACCTCCCACGTTGCTGGCTGGTTTGGGAAGGTCCCTTCTTCGCGTAATCTTGTAAGCTTTCCGTATCTACTCTCTTACTCCTTTAGTTTGCATTTCCTTTCCATGTTTTGGTACAATGGGGGCATTGTACGGTTTGGTTTGGGGAGGTTATGCATCCATATCTGTGTCTGCATCTTGTTTTTATTTGCATTTCTGTTATCACGTTTAATTTCCGTATGCATTGTTGTTTATTTTTCATATAAAATTTAAAATTCCATAAAAATAAAAAAAAAATTGAAAATTTCAAAAATTTCACGTTTATTTTAGCATGTAGATTGAGTCGGAACGGTTGATTTCAATGATGAAATTGCACTGCAATTGTCTTTTTACTTAAGCCTTGCATTGAACTATTATCTTTTTAGCTTTGTCTTTTGCATGTCTACGAATTAATGTTTAAATTTAGCTGAACGAATAGACTTGACCTGAAATTTTGGCAACCTACTTATAAATTCTAAGGAATTAGAGCCGTATAAACTGGTGTCATTTGTGACCGGTTTCATGTAGGATTGTGAGTAGTTACTCCTTGCATAGCATGTTCATTAATTTGCACATATATGAAATTCAATTGCTTTTTGCCTACATACATTCGGGTTAGTAGTTGGTGTCACATGCAGGGAGGTGCTTACATTCCCTTTTCTTTCATTTTTACCCATTTAACTCCACATTAGCCAAATTTGCCTGTTGACCCTTAGCTACATCCCAAATTTAGCATGCCTTGTCAAGCTAGTTTAGTGTATGTTTTGCGGTATATATTTCATTGTGCCAAGTTTGGCTTGTATCTGTTGATTCGGAGTTGGTAATTTATGAAGAAAAGGAGGTTGATGAAAAAAAACGTGAAAAAAGAAAAAAACAAGGAATTCGGAAAAAGAAAAAAAAAAGAAACCGAAAAAATAGAAAGAAAAAGAAGAAAAAAAAGATGTTTGATGAGACGGTTTCTGCTTCTATGCTTTATTTACATTTATTGAGGAGTATTTTTAGTTCGGTTTGGTGAGTTTTGTGCCAAATAAAGGGCATTGTGCTTAATTCATAATTGAGTTGGAAATGGATGTTGTCATATGGTTTTGTTTAGGTACTAGCTTGATCACCTATACCTCCACATTCCCATAAATGTTTTGCTTTTTCTTACTCATTGCCTCACTTTAACATATTTTTGTAAGCCCTCGGCTGTGACAGGACCTTATTTGGTTGGAATGTGTGTACGGTAGCTAGAATTGTCTATCATATTAGTTGCATGCATGTTTATGTGGGTCGTAGTTTAGGTGAGCGACTATTTTTCTTTCTCTCTTACATATATATGTTCACCCTTTGCTTCATGAGAGAAGAGTGACCCGTGAGAGTCCATTATTAAAGGTCTTGCAAGGTCGACGGTTCAGCTATTTTATAAACATCTTACAACTCGTTTGCATTTGACTGTTTGCTATAAGTGTTAGTTTGCTTGCATTAAATTGGTTTAAGTGGGCATTTGTAGCTAGCTCTGAGTTATCTTTTTCGTTCCATTAGTTTGCATTTAGTTTACTCGAGGACGAGTAAAGGTTTGGTTTGGGGAGATTTGATACGTGCATTTTATATAGTCTTTTTAGGCCTTTTCATGCACGTATTTCCATGCTTTTATCGTAGTTTATGCTACGAAATGCCCCGAATATGCCACTTTGGTGTGTTTTGCTCTATTTGCAGGAATGAACCAGAAAGTAGTGAAATCAAGCCTTTTACCGTCCGTTTAGCATACATTTGGAGGAAGAGTGAATTTGGAGCGGGAATGTAGCTATTTTGAGATGCGCAAAGAAGAAAGATGGCTAGGCGAGCAAAGGAAGAACTTTAAATTGCTAGTGCCTACTTTGAAGAGCCATATCTCGAGTTCTATAACTGATATTCAGGTGATTCAAATTGGAAATGAAAGCTTGTCCTCTTAGCTTTCCAACGCCACCGGAATCGTCCCTGTTTTCCCAAGTAACGAAGAAATGGCAGCCATTTGAAGTTCAGTGCGCAAAGCAGGAAATTGTTGCTGGAAAGTACTCGATCGAGTACTATTTTACTCGATCGAGTCCTTTTTCTACTCGATCGAGTAGTTGCATTTTAGGATTTACTCGATCGAGTAGACTTTCTACTCGATCGAGTGGTTTAAGCTTTAGTTTACTCGATTGAGTGGTTTTAAATCACTCGATCGAGTGGATTCTCTTATGGGCTTGGTCTTTTTAGTTTTATTCCGTCATTAGGTCAAATAAATCCTATTTTCTTATAAATAGGAAGTTAGGACGTCATGTTTAGGGAGCTTCTCTTTGGAATTTTGCCACATACGTTACTTTTTCCTTTTCCACAGTTGATTATTACTTCCTCATTTCCGGATCTTTCTACTGTAACTTTCTCTCTTTCCCTTTTATTTAATTCTTGTTTCTTTATTGCTTTTATTATTTTCTCTATTTAGTTATCATGTCTTATATTATTAGATTAGCAATTGCTAGTGTAGTATCCCGAGCCATGCGTAGCTAATTCCTTTAATATGTTAGGATTAGGGAAACCGTGGTAGCAATATGTTAGGATCAACATGATTAGGTTAGTTTTGCGACAAGAATTGTATTAAGCAATATAATTGTGATTAGGTTGAATGAATGCATGCAGGAGACCATTTAATTAGTTACCCCCGACCTGGATCGAAAGATTGGAAGGGAAGGCTTGCTTAATTACAATAGGTGATACCTAATTAGGGCGAAAGCTAAGTTAGGGAGACCCTAGGTCGATTAGAGACCGAAAGGGTATAATCGTAGGTTTAAGGACCGAAAGGTGACGACCTCGCTCTTCTTATCAATAATTTAATCGATTCAGTTGACCCGATAGTGTAGTTGCCACGGTAGACCAATTCCTAGCATATTTTCTCCTTTATCTGATTTACCCCCGTATTTCTTCCTTATTTTCTCTTGTTTGATTTCTCTTCCCTTAATCCTTGTAGTGTAGTTACCAAACATTCAAAACCCCCACGTTGTGACATTAGACAGATAGAATAGACAAGTAGATAGTAAACCGCCTCCCTGTGGAGATCGACCCTACTTACCGCTGACTTCTGTTAGTAGTAGTTAGGTATTTATTTTTGGTACATAACGACCGTATCAATAGCCGTTGTTAAAATTGTGAAAAAAGACAACGGTTATACAAGAACCGTTGTTAAAAGTGTGACAAAAGACAACAGTTATGCAAGAACCGTTGTTAAAAGTGTGACAAAAGACAACGGTTATTCAAGAACCGTTGTAAAAAGTGTGACAAACGACAACGGTTAATAGAAGAACCGTTGTAATATATATACGCTTTTTAAAACCCCTTCAACCCAACTATTCCTAATAATAACCCTTTGACAAAACCCTCTTTCTCGTAACCCCTCTTCTCGCCGTCGCCGTTATCAGGTAAATTTTACATAAATTTTACATCATAAACCATCGCCTTTTTCCCCTCGATCTCGCTCTTTTATAAACTATTACTGATGTGTACCATATATTTGCAATAAATCTTGTTCTTGAAGGTTTAATTGGGTGAATCAGTATAACTTTATTTAGGAAGTGCTAGCAACCACTACAAGGTATATTTATTTTGTAAGTAGGCGCATACTGGTAGATATATGCAAAAGTGGAATTTTTGAAACTCGTGTTTGTTATTGTTGTCACTCCTTTCGTGACAACATGTTTTTTATCCATATGTTAGATTACAAGTTTTTTTTTTTTTTTTTTCATTTCCGAAGGTATGTGTTATCATGTTGGTTTCTACTACTAGTAAGTGTAAGACTAAGTTAAAGTGATGTGGTATCCGAATGTATGTGTTATCATGCTAATTTAGTATCTTTGGTGGGAAATGCTGTGAATTTTGGTATTATTGAGTTGAATTATTGTTGATTGTTGATTGCTTATTGATTTCATCTTAGTCGCATAATATTACCTTTATTTTGTAGGAGATTAATGTAGCTAAAGGATCGAAAGAGAGTAGAACATCTAAAAATTCACCGAAAAATCTACTTAAGGTATTAATAATTACTTATATTTTATTTACTATTTTGTTATCGCTTTTTCCTAAATATGTGGTCTGCCTTATAATATATATATTTCACCTTAAGTAGTAGAGATGCATCAATTCTTTTTAATTTGTTATTTTTTAATCATTCCTAAGAATTGCACTTCCTAAGATAGAGTTTTGAGTTGTATAATCTTAATTATAGTGCATTTGAGTATCGTAAGTATACTGCATTTGAGTAAGGGTACGTTTATATATCTTATTAATACTCTATTATTATTTCTAATGTCATTTCTATAGTATTTTATCAAGGGAACAACCAATACCTATTCGGGGCAACAAATACGCAAATGGGATGATGTTCGGCGTAGAGCTCGACAAGGTGAAAGACTTTTAATAATGTGACGGAGTAAGTATTTATATGATAATGAAATACAAAACTAGATAGGTATGTAATAATGTACCATTTTAATCAATAAGATGTTATGTGAAAACATGTGTATAGAAACCTATGTATGGAGAATTGATACTTATGTAAAAATTAGACTAATGTTTTGATGCAGGAATGAATGTTTTTATAACTTTTGCGTAGAATTTACTCTTTGTGAAGACATCTGTGTATATACAGATGCTGAAATGATACTGAACGAAAAAATAGCATTTTAGTAGTTTGAACACGCTGATCAAAATACTGAAAAAAAAAAAACAAAAAAAAACATGACAACGATTATGGAAAAAACCGTTGTTAAAAGTGTGACAAACGACAACGGTTCTTGCACAACCATTGTCTTTTATCACAGTTTTTACAACGGTTCTTGCATAACCGTTATCTTTTTTCACACTATTAACAACGGTTATGCAAGAACCGTTGTCATTTGTCACACTTTTAACAACGGTTGTTGCATAACCGTTGTCTTTTGTCACACTTTTAACTACGGTTATGCTAACAACCGTTGTCTTTTGTCAAATTTTTTAAAACGGTTCTAGCATAACCGTTGTCTTTTATCGCACTTTTAACAACGGTTCTGTGTTTTTCAAAACCGTTGTCAACTAATTAACAATTATAGGTTTTATAACGGTTCCGTATTTTTGTTTTACAACGGTATTAGATCGTATTTAACTGTTGTTAGAGCAGTTAATTAGCGTAGTGCTTGTCCTTATTGTGGGCATAACAAAGACAACCTAAAACACGAATATTGTCCAAGCAAGGCTTTGTAGTATACAATATTTCATAAGGGATAAGACCATTGAGAATGCGAGTCGGAGTATGATTAATTAAATATGCTGATGTGAGCACACATTCCCCTCAAAATTCGATAGGCAAATCATCTTGGAAATGAAGGGCTCTAGCTTTTTCTAAAATGTGTCTATGTTTCGTTTTACCCTTCCATTCTATTGTGGGGTATCTATGTCACTTGTCTGAAATATAATACCGTGTTCACTGTAATATTCTTTCATTGTACCGGAAAGAAACTCAGTGCCATTATCGCTTTGTACCACTTTTATTAGTTTATCAAACTGAGTCAAGGTCATCTGACAAAAATTCTTCATTAGCTGGCTTACTTCTCCTCTATCTTTCATAAGGTATACCCATGCTCCCTGACTACAGTCATCTATAATGGTCACAAAATAATGGGCACCTGACAAGCTACTTATAGTATAGAGACCCCATATGTCACAATGAATAAGTCCCAAACAAAACAACACTTCTTTTATTATTCAACTTTAAAACGGATCGTGTTTGCTTAGCACAACAACATGGGTCAGAAACGTCACGAGAGTTCCAAATTAAATTACTGCCAACTAAATTAGAAAAAGAAGATAAAATACTACTAGGCGGATGACCTAGTCTCCTGTGCCAAAGACGAACGCTGCTATTTGTTCGAGTTGTTGTAATGCTTTCTCGACTATGCCTTAAATAATAAACCCTATCTTTGTGCTCACCCCGTCCAATCGTCATCCTCGTAAATTGGTCCTGTATGACACAATAGGTAGGGAAAAATATCACAAAATAATTATTTTCTTCAATTAATTGTTTTATTGAAATTAAATCACAAGTTAAATTTGGAACATATAAAACGTCCTTTAGGACGAAATTATCCCTTAAAAACGATTTGTACATGCTCCTGGGCAACGATATGCATTCCAATCGGCAGTGAAATGGTGGAAGGTGCTTCTTTTCTTATATTCGTAAGCAATGTTCGTTGTCCTGTCATGTGATGCGAAGCAGCATTATCTAATAACCATTTGCTACTTATCATATTTGTCATACCTGCAATCTTTTGATTACCGTCTGATGACCTTGCCCCAAACAAGGTTCGTAATTGACTTACTTCCTCGGCTATGAATGCGTGCTTTGACTCCGTTTCACTTGCTGAAGTGGCATTGGCTACTTGAAAATTTTTTGCTTGTCCTTTGCCACCACTTCTGTATCCACGACCCCCTCGGTGTCCGTGGCCTCATCCTCTGCCTGGGAATTTTTTGGGATATTTCTCCCAACAGTTGTTCTCCGTGTGGTACCATTTGTTTCAGTACGTACATCGGACCGGAAGTACTTCCCCTGCTTCTTTGTTTGAACCAAGACCACGTCCTTTGCTTTCTCCATGAGTCGTGCTAACTGTCATTGCTGCATCATTGATTTCATCTTTATTCTTGGTCATGGCTCTATGTCTTTCCTCCCATAATACAAGCACATATGCCCTGCTAAGAGACGTTATATCATCCTCCATCAACAAGTTTGTTCGGATGTGTTCATAAAGACTCGTGTTGAGTCCAAGAAGGAACTGATGAACTTTTTCTTCTTCGCGTTCCTTAGCTAGAGCCGTTGCTGCTCCGCAAGTACATTGAGGAACATGGCTGTAATTTCCGAGCTCGTCCCAAATTGCTTTCAGTCGAGTATAGTACTCTACAATGGACTGATTCTTCTCTTGCTTACACTCATTTAATTCGTTTTTCAACTGATGTACACGGGGTGCATTACCAGTCGAATAACGCTCTTTTAGTTCCTTCCAAATTTCCGTTACGGAGCCTGAAAACGAGATGCTTGGATGAATTTTAGGTTTGATGACGTTTCTCAACCAAGCTTTAACCATGGCGTTGCATTGACGCCAGGCAACCACTTCAAGGGTCTCCTCTTCCCTTGGATTGACTTGCGGTTTCTTCACCATCACCTCGACGAACCTCAACTTATTTTTGGCGTCGAGTCCGTTTCGTACTCCATCTGCCCAAAGCTCATAATTTTCACCATTAAAAAGCGTTTGCGTTAGCATCAAACTCTGACTATCAGATGGGTGGAGGTATAACGGCGATGTCGGAGCAATCTGTTCGACTGTCTTGCTTCAGTGCTTTCCATCGCTTTCATTACCTTGTTCCCATGGCATGGTTTGATGTTATGAAAAAAATAACGATTCTGGTGATTTTTGCGGAATTTTGCTCAGGATTGAATTGCTCTTGATGCCATAAAGAATTGGAAAAAGCAGTGATCGATATGGAGAATTTTGTGTGTATTCAATTGATTCAGAACCAATACAATGAAACGATATATATACATTACATACCCTAGAGACTTTCCTAATTACAATAGGCTAATATGGAAAATAGAATATGTACACAATAATATTATCGAAGAAATGATACCGGAGAATTATTACACGATATTATTACGATCACGATATCGTATAATATCGTCTTATAATAGTACTAAAAAACTATTAATGATAGTGCTTTAAATTATAAATAATTGAAAACCCCATTTGAAGTAACTTTCTTATCACTTAATAATAAAATAATAATTAAAAAATTTAATTTTTATAATTATTTCGATATAAGTAAGATAATTAAGTAACGAAAATATTAATATTATATATGTAATTTAGTTCTTTAAAATTTATTTTTATTATAAAAATTGGAAAAAAAAATTAGGTGTCATAAACATTTTTTTAGCCGTCTTCTGACCCATATACCCCAATTTATATTTGACATGACTCGTATTTGACAAGACCCATATTTAACTTGACCCGTATTATCTAAACCAAAAATCTGCACTTTTGATGATGAAGGTATTGACGAGCTTATAAAAAAAATTCATGTCATCTCATTTTCCTTTTTTTTTTTATCCAAAATAGAGTGTTTTAATTTGACTATTATTCACCATAAAATACAAGGACTTGTAGCGTATGACTAAATACGAAAGCAACCCATTCCTGGTTTTGTTGATTACTATGGGCTATTTTGATTTTATTAGATCAAATATTCAAATTCTTCATTTTCATTTAGGTCAACTTTTGCTTCAATCAGGTAACCATATATTTAATAATTGTTTTGTTGTCAGAAAAAATGTGTTAGTAATCGGTGACTAATGAAATGGTTGAATCACGAATCATGTTTATTATGAAATCCTCAACGACTTTGCTAGTGTTTTTAATATTGATTGACTTTAATCTAATAGATTTGAAGAAATATTACGAGTAATAAATTGACAATTATGAGATGACTTTTATGGTGAAGTTAGACAAAAAGCTACGAAATGCCGATTATTGATCATAGATATTCATTCATGTGTCGCAGATTCTTATTTCATACGGCTATTTTTCGTCCGAAATTTCGGATGAGCATATGTGATCATTTTATAGTTAAATATAACCACAATAGAACAACTAGTATTACAGCTTATGATAACTTGTTTTTCAATAGTGGTCACATTTAGCTCTAAAATGGCTACAAAATCTCGTCTTAATAATTCAAACCGAAATAGACCGTCTGGAGGACTAAGGGAGAACATAGTTTTACTATTTGGAAATATACACGATTCCAAGTCTGAAAACAAATGAATTAATTAGAGTGGAGATAGACTTAGGCGCTGTTTGGTAAACGGCATATTGGCCAATTTTTAGCATATTCAAGGATTTTAGCATATTTGACCAATCGATATGCTAAATTTAGTGTTTGGTAAACAGCATATTTGGGGGGTCAATATGCTGTTTTACAATATGCTGCTTAGCATATTGTAAAATAGGAAATTTTTTTCCATTTTACAAAGAAAACTAACAATCTACTAATCGTAATCTGCCAATTACCAAACACCCAAATTAATTCTGCTAATTATAATATGTTAGTCAAACTTTCTGATAAAATCTGTCATTTATAATCTGCTTTTGCAATCTGCTTATGCTGAAATTAATCCGCTGTTTACCAAACAGGGCTTATACTCCCTTCGTTCCGGTCATTTATTATTTGGTTTTGCGCAAAGATTAAAGAAAGAGGAGATGACTAATTATTAGATGACAAGTTGACTAAATTGAGTGTGAATGATCAAATTGCTCATTAAAGACATTACTAAAATAGAAGGGTAAACAATTGACTGAGGCATGCCCAAAATGGAATAGGTAAACTATTGACCAGGACGGGTTAGTTGAGTCTCAATTCCTAGCTCAGGTTCGGTTCGAGGCGAGTTTGAATCATTGTCGAAAAATTTAGATAGATTTGCCAGGTTGGGTCGTATTATCACGTACGACCATTGTGATAATATGTCGGCTCAAGTCGGGTGTGGCTCAGATTTTCCCTGATTTGGCTCATCAATTGATTATCGGATTGATTTTTTGCGATTATTTTACTAGTTCATTATGATCACTATCTAGTGGAGCTATAACATTAGCTTATTTTAAATACTTTTATGAAAACAGTTTGATTATCGCCTGAACTTTTTTAATATTATTTTCTAACATTTCTTTTTTTATTTATTTCAAATTATCTTTTTCCTATATCGCCTTGACTTTCATTAATGTCATTGTTGGGGAGTTTGCGTTATCTTTGGGTTCGGGTTAGCTCGGCTTTAAATCGGGTCAAATTCGCAGCCAATCTATAAAATCTAATTAAAAGGATACCTAAAACATCAAATTTAAATGTGTCATGACAAATTTAAATATAACATGGCAAATTTAAATGTGACTTGGCAAATTAATATGACATGAATTATCAATTTATTATTATATGATCACATTAATTTAATTCACTTATTTTCCTTTAAAAAGTCACCCATCTTCCATTAGCTTTAAACTTAATTAGCTCAAGAAAAATCTACAATAAAAAAAAGATGCATTAACTATAAGTTACTAATTTCAAGATATTTCATACGGAGTAGTATTATATGTATTCGACATAAAAAACTGAATACATAAGAAATTAAAAACAACGAAGAATAAATGAAGTTAAAAACAAGAAAAGTTTTGTATTATCACTATTTCACTATTATTGTTACTATAAAAAAAAATACTATACTATAATTTGTTGTATATAGAAGAGGTTTTATAGAACTAAGTAATCAACAAATGAGTGTTAAAGATCATATAACCTAACAATTTGTAATTTTCAGGCTTAGAGTGACACTAATGTTTCAAAGGTTAAAATTCTTAGGTTATATCATATAAATATTTTGTTTATATGATAAATCTCATATTCCTATTATGTGATACTCCGATAAATATTTTGAAACTTAATTTTATAGAAAAAAGATTATAATGTGTTGGATTTGTTGCAAAACATATTTTCATAATAGAAGCTAAGTGAAACCGGAAATAGAATGCACTGGCCTAGGAGGCTCTACCTTACCATATTGTAGCTTGCCAAAAGTCAAGATCAAGCCTAATGGTTCAATTTTCATCTTCCACCTACTATGTCAAGACATCCTTATGAATGCAATTATCCCATCAAATAAGAAAGAATCATTTGCTATAAGCTATCATTAGGATAAGTAAGATGGCATAAAACACAATTTCCATGACAAAAGTAGGCTAAATGGAGCATAAGCAAGCAAAAAGCAACACAATTCTCTTAAAAAGGGATAAATCCCATAGTACCCTTCAAGTTTGCATTTTTTCTCCAAATGCCCCTACTTTTCTAAAAAATTACTTAAACTACTCATATCTCTTAGTCATGATTTCATAAAACAGCGATGTTTTTTTAAAAATTGTAGATCTCGGAAAGACAATCATTTTGAAAAAATAAAACTTCATTTTTCTGCATACGTGCAAAATAAAAGTTAGTCAAAGTTTCTTGAACGCATAAACTTTGACAAGTCGCAACTCCGTTCAAAGTTGTCATAAAAACACGATTTTTTTTTTCAAATTGAAGATCTCGTAAAGGCGATCAACTTGGGAAAAAAAACTCGCTGCTTTTCAATCTCGTACCTAGGAGATATCACCTGTCAAACGTTTTTTTTTTGACAAAAGTAGGGGTCATATTTAATGGGTTACAAGAAATTAAACTAAAATGCAAAGTAAAAAACACTTACTAGACTAGCTAGCCTCCCCCCAAGCTAGTATGTATACGGGGGACTCTTGCAATCATCATTCATTCAAGAAAAGGGCCAAAAGTTGAAGCCCTTCCTACCTTTCTTTGCTTTACCACTACCATTTCCGGGTGCATCATCTTGGTGACCACTACCACTTGGTTCATCCCTTTGGAGAGGAGTGACATATTCACCAATATTTTGTCCACTTCCAAGTCCTTCTCCATAGCTACTATAACCACCATAAACACCACCATATCCTCCATATCCACCATATCCTCCATTGAATGCCCCAACTCCATAATCCGAACCACAAAAATCCGGACCGGGAGCATAGCCGCGGTGGGCTTGGAATGATCGGAAAGTCTCATCATCTTTTTAGCTGGAGATGGTGGTGGTGGTGGAGATGAAAAACTAGAAACCTCCTCCTCTTCAAAAGCTTTAAGATCGTCTAAGTAAGACTTTCTTGCACGGGAGAAGCGGCTTCTTTAATATCTTTCAAAAAGCGTCGTCTTCTACGCAAGGTTTTCTCGGGTTTGAAATCCGGTGAAAGCAAATCTCCAATACGAGAAGACCTGGGCACAAGACAACAATCTCAAGAAATTTGTCGTATACGAATGCATAGGGAAAAACGATATATTTGTCTTATATACACAAGTGGTATGATACTTGACCCGTCTTAAGTTTAAGACGGATAATTTTATCTTAAATGAGAATTCGTGTATAGAATATACTCAAAAAAAATTTGATTTGAACAATAGAAAATAAAATTCAATGTACTCTCCATACAAATTGAACCAAATTTTTATTGGTTTGAAATAAGCTAAAATTTTCAATAATTTTTAAGGGAGGAAAGTGATACGGAGTAATAAATATCATATTAACTTTCGCAGATCTAAAAAAACTCGAAGATTTTTGTATTTCTTAATCAGTTTTAAATGAAATATAAAATCTATACAATATAATTAAAAGGCTAATGTGACATGACAAATTAAATATGATATGGCAAATGTGACAAGGCAAAATTAAATGTGACATGGCAAATTAAATGTGACATGGCAATATCATAATCTACATACTCCCTCCTATTCTCTATTTTCTTCCATATTTCCTAAAACGGATTATTCAGGTTTTCTTCCCCTTTCCTTTTTTGGAAACTTTTAATCTTATTTTATTCATTCCTCTCTCCTATCACCAAACCCCACCCAACTCACAATTCCTTATTTAATTCCTAATTATTCATTCCTCTCTCCTATCATCAAACCCCACCCAACTCACAATTCCTTATTTTATTCATTCCTCTCTCATATCACCAAACCCCACCCAACCCACAATTCATACTTTATTCAATTCCTTAAATATTGTGCCCCATACAAAGGGGAAGAAAAAAAAGAATAGGAGGGAGTATTATCAAACTATACAATATAGTTTAAAAGACTACAAAAAAACATTAAATTTTATTCCATGAGCCATTTTGACAATTAATTTGTATTTTGTATTTGATTATATAATATTTGCTTAGTGACAAATTACAATACAATATTGACGTCTTGACGGATAATTCTTACTAAAAAAACACACATTGAATGATAATTGAGTTAGTGTCCCGCAAAAAAAAAGTAAAAGCCTATTTGGGGAGGTATATATCAATTATAGATAATTCTCTATAATAAAAAAAATACCACATGAACACCGAAACTTTGACTATTTCGAATATAACACTGTTTATTTTGAATGAGACCATTACAACTAACTAAATTACCCTACAAAGTAATATTTACAAATTTTTGGGATCAACTTAAAAATAGTTTAAGTATTTGTGACTTAAAAATTGAGAAAATATTGCGGTCATACAAAAGAACGGTCTCACAAAAAAGATTATCTTTATGTAGAATTGAGAACATAATCAACACAAATATTTATTATAATTTTTATGTCATAATAATGAAAAACGATGATGCTCAAAAGTCATGAACTTTGCTCCATGTTTATGCCTATATTAAATTTGATAATAATGAAAAGAGATGTTCAAAAGTCATAAAAAATGTCTTCAGTTTTTTATATATTTTTGATGGATAACAAAATTTGTGAGACAAAAAAAAATCTAGAACATTAAATGCAAATAGCATAACAAACATTAAAATTTGACCTTTTTAGTTTCTAGATAAATTAAACAATAATTAAAAATCAAATAAAATTCATAATAAATTTTAAATTTCTACTTTATTGGTTAGAATATTCTAAGCAACATATAAATATCACATAATTTTAATTTAATGTCGTTTATAAAATAATAAAGAATTTGTAAAGATCAAGGGAAAATAATAAAATACTTAACATTAAACATTGACCTTTTAATTTTTCAAACTAGAATAGATTAAACGACAAGTAAAAATTTACATAACTCTAATTTTAAACTGTTTATATGTGCAATTTCCTCTTAAATCTTATTGCAATAAACTTGCTCAATTTCATTAATTGGATAAATATATAAATCTATAAATATAATTTATAAATAAAAAACAAGGCAAAATATCTACCATCTTTTAGTTTCGTAAGATAACTCCCTAAACAATTCTCATGCAATGTGGATTTTATAAAAAAAAAAAAAAAAAAAGCAAACCTTTTACATTTCATTTCTCCTTACTCTATATTTATGTCTATATTAAATTTGTTAATAATGAAAAAGAATGCTCAAAAGTCATAAAACTTTATTACATATTTATGTATATATTAAATTTGATAATAATAAAAAAGACGCCAAAAGTCATAAAACGCATCCTCAATTGACTATAAATGTTTGATGGAAGATAACATTTGTGAGCCAAAATAAGCCAATATCTCCCCCCCCCCCCCCCCCCCCCCCAATCGCCAAAAGAATTGTAAATATGTGTCAATAATCTTTCTTATCATTTTATCAGCATCATGGTAAGTGTATTAAAGTTTTAAATTAATAATTTATTTATTTATTTTTAAGTTCCAATTTATTTATTTATTTTTACTATTCACATTTTTAACTTTCTCATATATGTTGTTTTGTTCCTTTTATAGGCTATCAAAATTTGTGGAGTTGTGCTATTCAAAGGTAAATACACTTATATCTTTATGATTCAATGCCCTCTTTTGTTCATTATTTACGAAAAAACTTAAATTAATAACGATAAGGTTAATATTAAATAAATCAAATTCCACCATTTTGTTTGTTATTAATCACTCCGTGGTTTTTTTTTATATGAAGAAGAAAATAATAGAATTGCATAAATAAATACTCCCTACATTCCACTGAATACTATATCATAAACTAACTAAGAGATTAAGAACACGAATTGAATATGAATGACTAATTGTTTTTAGGTTCATAATTTTTTTAGTATTTAAAAAACTTTCAAAAGTATGTTTTATTTGGGTATGTGCTGCTTTTTTATTCATCATTTTTCCTTTGAATAATAGCTCTCATAGAATGAAATTGGAATTGCGAGGATCTTAATCTTAATACCAAGTTAGACAAAAAAAATCCTATTGACATGGATAATGGCTAAATGTAAATTATTATCTAATATTTATGCGTATATGTCATATTATCTATCTAATGTATATATACAAAACATATAATGAGACTGCAATGAAATTTGTAGTAGGCTACTATATATTTAACTCATTTTATCATTTATGCAAAAATTTAAAATTTAGAATTTTGACAAATTGATATAGATGATATACTAAGACTAGCATTTATTAAACTTCATAACTATGTTACTATAAAAAAATATAATTTATGAGAATTAAAATATTGAGAAGATTAAAAACCCTATAATCATATATGTTTTAGGCTCCTTACATTGTGAGATTTATCATTCTCAAAAAAAGAAAGAAAAAAAAAAGAGAAAATAATTCAACATTATGCATTAATTTGCACTTTCATCTTCACTTACTAATTTTATTTATTCTAAATGACAAAGGGACGTTCATACTTTAACATAGAAATTTTAGTACAAAATCTATACAATCTAATTAAAGTCAACCTTAACCATTTAATTCTTTTTACATAGGTGCCATGAATTACTGAACTTATTGATGATTTGAAGGTATTGTTTTGTTTTTTTAAAACCACGTGTTATTAGTATATTAATCAAAACAACAACTAAAGTACAATATATAGTTTAGTTGTCAAAGAAATAAGGCGTTAACTAACTAAATTTTCTGTATTTCAAGACTACATTTTTTAAATGGATCAACTAATTGCTCGGACAAATATAAACAATACGATAAAAATAAAAAAAAACTAAAACAGATAAACCTGTGAATTTCACGGGTCACAAACCTAGTCTATAACTTATAGAGTTGGACTAAGAAGTTTTTTTTTTTTTGTTACTCAGAGTAGGAATAAGAAGTTCACAACAAAAAATTAAAACAAAAATATTGGTAGATGAAATTTATCAAAGAGAACTGAATATTAGATAGATTACAAAAATAGCAAGTGAATATTTTGTATTGAGGTAAAAAATTATTAGAAAAGGAGACTAGAAAGGTTCGAACCCACGACCTATCAGTGATACGACTCAGTCTCTATCCACTGGAGCACGCAAAGTCTTCATGCGCTTATGACAAACAAATTCTATAAGAACTTTGCATACCGTTAAAAAAAAAAAAAAAAAAAAATCAAAAACCGAAGGTGCGCACGTGGGGTGCTGTGCATTATGCGTAATAAAGTAATGTAAATTGTAGAGGACGTGAGAACAAGAGTTAACTCAAATGGTAAGTGCTCTCTTATCCCTGTTAGGGTGCAAACTCATGTCCCAAATCGGTAGAATAAAGATGGAAGCTCATCTTTATAAATATCTACAAAATATAATAGTACGAGGCCTTTTGGGAAGGAGCCCAAGAGTAAACCCGTCAGGGCTTGGCCCAAAGCGGACAATATCGTACTATTATGGACAGTGGACACCAGTGCAGCAAAGGCCCAACACGTGATATTCACGCTTCGCAACAAGTGGTATCAGAGCCCAAGGTTCGACTTGGGCTATACACGGAGATTCATCAGGCCAAGACTTGAAGGTGGACGTACACTATAAGGCGTGGAACTCCTATAGCTCGATGGAGAGCTAATATGTTCGCGAGAAGCGACATGGTCTCACGGCGTTGAGATGGCAGGCCGTCCAAGAGAAGATCGTCAGCGACCCGGCGAGGTAGGCTGAGGCTTAATGGAGGCAACAAAAGCGGTTCATGGTAAGTCCAAAGGCGGTCCGGTGTGGCACGCACTGAGGCAATGGATTCGGACCCAGTCCAGGGTATATTAGATGCAGAGGAGTTTGGTACGCAAGTGTAGCACAAGCTCCATGAGACACTTGATGTGTCGTTTAAGGGGAGGTTATCAAGACTTGATGATGCGAGTGTCTAGAAGCTGGGGCTGTATGGTGTGGGGAGTCCTCTAGGAGGTCAAGGTCCGAGTTAAGATGATGGTCCTTGGTTTGAGAGGGGGGGGGGGATTGTTATGATGCAAACTCATATCGCACATCGGTAGAATAAAGATGGAAGCTCATCTTTATAAGTATCTACAAAATATAATAGTACGAGCCCTTTTGGGAAGGAGCCCAAGAGTAAATCCGTGACGGCTTGGCCCAAAGCGGACAATATCGTACTATTGTGGACAGTGGACACCAGTGCAGCAGAGGCTCAACACGTGATATTCACGCTTCCGCACAACAATCCCAATTAAGATTTGAAAAATAAAAAATGTGAAGGACGCAATACAACCAAATAAAAGAACAGATTAAATTAATTAAAGGAACATATAAAAGAAGTGACTTGATGAAGAACAAACTTTGAATAACGTAACATAGAAATGACGCAGCCCATGCAGGTGGCCAAAGGAACATGTGGAACGTGAAACGTGGCACTCCGTGCATGTGACACGTGGACAAATAGTACTGAAAAGGAGACAATAAAATATACAAAATCCCATAAGTGGGTGATATATTTGTTCATAAATGCTTGAAAAGCTGTAGTACGACCCAATCTTGCATTAATATTCCATACATTTTTGGTTAAGATGTTGAATATACATGACGCATGATATAATATATGATATCACAGCTGTATGTGTGGTCTCGTTTGTAAAAAATGTGGTAAAGATTTCAAGTTAAAAAGTGTGTGCATTGTTGATTCTTTGAATAAGTTGGTGAAATAGATATTTGCTTGTCTTGCTTTGACCTACATTAAATCTTGCTTATGCATCATTTTGCTTTACAAAAAAGTTGATCCTCATCTTGTCATTCTTTCATTCATTTTTGATTTAAGAGTGATTGATAACTAATTAATTTGTGCTTTCTAGTATGTTTATTTTCTCTATACGCTTCGATGTTTCTTTATTAGAACATTTTAGTAGGTGATTCTAAAGGTTAATATCACCCGACTATTAAGAAACCATCTCAACTAAAGTTTGTGCTGATAGTTGGAGTTTAAGATTGACTTTATACTCTAACAATGAAATACTACGGATTTTCATAAGTTAAGTACTCGACCGAGTAGAGCCTACTCGGCCGAGTTGTGCTATATGTGTCTTCTGTTTTGGTTCTGCCGATGAATACTCGGCTGAGTATGATGAATACTCGACCGAGTAGAGGATACTCGGCCGAGTATACTCTTTACTCGACCGAGTATCCGGTCTGGCGAGTAATATTTCAGCGGTTTGATTTAGAAGTAATTAGAACGATATATATTTCGTTAAGCAGTTTCCTAAACATAATTTACAAAACCTAATCATCGTACGACGCTCTAATCACTCAGAATCTCTCCTCTGTGTGTGTGGATAATCGTAGCAATCGCATTCGATCCTTTATTCCTCAGTCGGTAAGTCTTTATCCCCATGTTTGTTGATGATTATTCTAGGGTTTGTCTTTGATTATGAATTTGGGGGAAATGGGGTTTTGCATATAGTGTTTGCGTTATGTGATTGTTGATTATCATTGATGTAGGTGACGATGTGGTAATTGTTATGCATATTGTATGATTGATTGCAGCATAGCGGATTGCGAAAAGGTAGGGTTTCCCTACTCGGTTACTGTTAATTGATTTAAGACTGTGCTTGTGTTGTAATTGTTGTTATCCGCTGATCATCGGAGTATAGCTGTTGTATGGTGACGGTTGTGGTGTTGTGACAGCTGTGATGCTGTGTGTGTTGTGATTGTGGTGGAGTCACTTGCGGGAGTGGCTTCACACCCTAGTTCGCCCTCCGTGGAACCCGTCACGGGAGGGGATGTGCACATTAAGGGACAGGAATTTTTAGTCGCTCGTTGATGAGCTGGACTTGGTGGGATGGGCTGCGGTCACCCACTGGCGGCGTGGATTACCTGTTGCGATGGGTAATCTGGCAGGGTTACACACTTCGGTGTGTAGTCGGTTACTATGTGAGATCGGGAGACCGGAGAGTGTGGATGATCAGCCGGTTGCATCGTTTGTTTGTCTTACATTGATTGAACAGTACTGACCCCGTTGTTGTTGTTTTATAAAACCTGCGGTGATCCATTCGGGGATGGTGAGCAGATTGTGACAGGTAATGCAGATGTTTAGCTATGGGACAGTTGTGGGAGTCATCACTCGAGTCTAGCTTCCGCCGTCAAGAGATTCAGCTTGCATTATGTGTAATTAATAGATATTTCATCGTTATGCTTTGGTTTGGTTTTGGAGATATGTAATCGCTAATTCTTGATACTTTAATCAAAGTTGTTTGGAATTGGTAACTTTGATATACTAACCTCGGGAAACCGAGATGGCAACAGCTTTTCATGCTAGGGTAGTCCTTGGTAAGGAACCTTGGTATGAGGGGGTGTTACAAAGTGGTATCAGAGCCGAAGATTCTGGCACCTAAAACTAATGAACCCAATGAACTTAGAGAGTTTAAATAAAATGAACCCGGGGAGAGTTGTTTGGAGCTACCGCAAAGACTTGGAAGACGTCCCGAAGTCACACTATGGCCTTCACAATCTCAAGCCGGTCACCAGGGGAAATTGTTGTGAGTCTATTCGATGCGTGTGTGTGGTATGTGGAACTTGAATGGTTGAATCATGTGAAAGGAAATGAGATGTGTGGAAACATGTGTAAGACATGGTGAAACTTGTTGAAACGGACTTGGCATGAAATATGTTGGCATTTTAAGTGTTTATTATGTGGCTTTCAAAAGGGCAGTGGAACAGCATGCGTACATAATCATGATGATGTTAAGGTTTGGCTGTTGGTAGTAGCATGTGATTAAGGTCATGTGTCTATGCATATGAATGTCGTGTTTAATTTCCATGTGAATATGATAAAAGTTCACCCATGTACTGGTTTTTAGAAGTATTGGGTCGTTAATGTTTGTTTTATGCATGTTTAAGTTGTTTTGTTAAGAAATGTTGATTTGTATACAAACCGATTTTGGAAGGGTTGTCTTAAAACTGTCATATCTCGAGTTCTGGAAATGATATTGCCGTGATTCCAAGTTGAGGTGATAGCTTGTCTTCTTACGATTCTAACAATAGGTCACACGCCCCAAATGACCAAGTAACGAGTGAGATATGACTGTTTTACGAACACTGAACGGTGCTGAGAACTGTGCCGATACTCGACCGAGTATTCCCTACTCGGCCGAGTATCTTTCATACTCGACCGAGTATTCCATATTCGGCCGAGTAATATCTCTGTGATAATCCTGTTTAGCTTCTGGAGTCGTGAACTCGATCGAGTAGTCTCATACTCGATCGAGTACCCTGTACTCGGCCTAGTATGCCACGTACTCGACCGAGTACCTCAGTGGACGGCCATTTTGAGTTGGTGGCTATGTTTTTACCTTAATTTTAATCGGTGACTACGTTCTTACATTGTTTTGAGTCATAGCGTATGTACACATGTATGTTTTGGGTCTTAAAACGTTCTTTTACATATGTGACGGTCTTGATATGTAAGTTACTCAATGTTATGATAGCGAGAATGCCGGCTTGTGAGGGATACATGTTGGATAGAAAGGACATGAGTTATATATGGTCGTGTGGGATAATGGAAACAAAAGAGAGGGAACATTGATGAGTTAATCGAGGCAAGGAGCATATTTTGTGAGAGATGATGAGTGATATAGTCGTGTGTCGAGTAGTATAAAAGTAAGTGTATATGGGCAAGGGTGATGTAAGTGTAAAGAAACGTGAGAATGAAAGATTGAGATAAGGGATACGAATAATGGCATATTGGGATATGTAAGGATTTATAGAGGAAGACGGTTAGGATTGAGTTGCTTAAGGATATATGTAATGAAAGGTTGTTTTAAGGGGATAAGGAAGAGGGGTATATAGTGAACTTAGATGAAGTTATGTCGCGATGTGGATTTGTAGATAGTCGCCAAGTTTGGGAAGTTGGAATATCTAGAGGTGAGCCTAGTGTAATTCTTTGGACAGTTAACGGTATGAAGTGAATTTTGGTTTCTAGAAATGCGAAAGGGAGATACGACTAATTGAAGAGTATCTGTTAGTGCGTGGACTTGATGGTGACAAGTATGAGTGAGAAGCATGATAAGAGGATAAGTGATAAGAAGAATGATAAGATATTGATATGAATTAGTGGAATTAAAGTTGTGGAGTTATGGTAAAATAAACAAATTACTAAAGAAATAGGTAGAAGGAGAAAGGAAATACGGGAGAAAGAGGGATGGAAGTAAGTTGAGAGAACGTTGACCGGAGTTATGGAACATGAAAGTAAGGAATCATGGAAATGCACGATAGCACTATGAGGGGATGTGAGTTAATAGTCATGTAGGGGTTCAGGACGACATGTCAGCCGTCGGCTTCGAGGTATTAAGGGAGTAAGAAGCTTGTAGAGTGTTTGCACGATCTGAGATTTTGGTGGAGAGTTAGGTAACGTTATGATAAAGGATAGAATTGGGAATAATGTTGAGGTAGATTTTGTTGATGGATTGGATGTTCGTTATTTGAGATGATAATCAAAGGGAGGAAACAGATTGTTATATTAAGAAGTGATAGTAAGAGAGTAGTCACATGAAGGATGTTGGTGTCATAGTATTGTCACTAGTGGTTGAGGATGATGTTAGTTTAGGGAAGTTATTTGTTCTAATGAGGTTGATTTTGTGGGAGTGATTAGTATGTTTGGTTGTGAGGGAATTTAAGGTATGGATATAGGAGGTATTCGCTAGTAGTTGAGTACAGATGATATGGCTACGTTCGTCGGGTGGTGATAATTGTGTGTAAGAGAAGATATGTTATGAAGGGCACCTGAGTTAAGTCCGGATAAGAGATATTCATTGTCAAGTGGTAACTTACGTGATCAGGATTGGCTAGTTATATTCGATTATGGGTCCATGAGGTGTGTAAAACTTGGTGTGAGGTCCTGACCTCACGAGTAACGATGTGGTGTGAAAGTTATGAGTCATTATATGTGTGTGTTACGCGTCATAAGTTATAATTATATGTGTATGTATGACATCTGTAAGTAATGGTGTGAGGTTCTGGCCTCAAGAGTCATAGTATGGATGGTATTCATAAGGTCATTATCTGTTATTCCGTGTAATATGCTGCGCTGTGATCTAATAAAGCGGTTTTAATAAAGCCTTCTGGTCGAGGAAGTGGTACTCAGTCAGTGGTACTAGGTTTTATAAGGTTGTGATGCCTATCGATATGGTCGTTGTTCCTCAAGTGGTGATCTGGGCATGGTAATTCGTGTGGTAATACGAGTATTTTCGTGGTGTCATAGATTGTTGTTTGTTTACTGCTATTCCCTGTCAGTGTCGGTCGGGGCATATAGACCGTTGTTTTGTTTCCCCATGTTTCTTACCAGTGTCGGTATGGGTATGGTTCTGTTGGTTTTTATAGAGTATGATAAGAAAGAGAGTTGGGGATGGTTCTGTTGTTGTCATGGTATAGTAATAATCTATTAATAGGACACAGTTGTGAGAGGTTGTGGAGTACTTTTGATCTTGTATTAGATGAGGCATTGGTGAACATAGTTGTGGCAACAAAATCGTAGAGCATGTGTGGTATGGAACTGGAACATCTTTTCTTGGGACAGGGAGTACGGAGTTTTGGGACTTAGTATCCTACTCAGTTAAGGGTGAGTTTTGTGGTAATAAAAGAGATGAACTTGAGAAGTTAAGGTGAATATGTGTAACAATTGTGGATTGTGAGCTAAGATCGTGGAGATGAGTGTATAAGTATATAGAAGTATGTTGTTTTGCGGTAATGTGGAAGAGATGGAGTAGTGGTTGTACTGAGGATTTTATGATATATGTTATGTGAGTACAGAATAATTGGAGACACGAGAACAGTTAAAGAAAGAGAGTCCTGGTTATAGGAAGTTGTAGGTGTTGAGGTTATAGTGGGTTATCGTCGTCACACGATGGTAATAAGGATTATGGGAGGTATGACAATGGACCTAGAATTAGTGAGTTACGAGGACGTAACTTTCATCTTAAGAGGAGTGAGATCGACAAAGAGAGTTTGATGGTTGTACATGTTATAGTACAATTGGAAGTTTGAGTGTTGGTGTAGAGTACAGGTAAAGGCAATGCTCGTAGTAGTATGATGTTTAGGAGTGTGAGTAAACTTCGAGGACGAAGTTCGTTTTAAGGATGGTAGAATGTAATATTCCGTTTGATGGTTGATCTTATTTTGTGGATTGTCTTGGTATTGAGTTGCTAGTGAGTGTTATGGAAGTGAGACAAGGTTGGCAACATTATATTGTGGTTATTCGATAATATTATATAGTCAATATTGAGAGGATATGTTACCTGGTAAGCGTGGTTGGCGGAGTTAGTGTTAGGTGGTCATGTTTTATAGGTTGGGTTGGAATTTCGGGGACGAAGTTCTTTTTAAGGGGGAAAGACTGTAATACTACGGATTTTCATAAGTTAAGTACTCGACCGAGTAGAGCCTACTCGGCCGAGTTGTGCTATATGTGTCTTCTGTTTTGGTTCTGCCGATGAATACTCGGCCGAGTATGATGAATACTCGACCGAGTAGAGGATACTCGGCCGAGTATACTCTTTACTCGACTGAGTATCCAGTCTGGCGAGTAATATTTTAGCGGTTTGATTCAGAAGTAATTAGAACGATATATATTTCGTTAAGTAGTTTCCTAAACATAATTTACAAAACCTAATCATCGTACGACGCTCTAATCACTCCGAATCTCTCCTCTGTGTGTGTGGATAATCGTAGCAATCGCATTCGATCCTTTATTCCTCAGTCGGTAAGTCTTTATCCCTATGTTTGTTGATGATTATTCTAGGGTTTGTCTTTGATTATGAATTTGGGGGAAATGGGGTTTTGTATATAGTGTTTGCGTTATGTGATTGTTGATTATCATTGATGTAGGTGACGATGTGGTAATTGTTATGCATATTGTATGATTGATTGCAGCATAGCGGATTGCGAAAAGGTAGGGTTTCCCTACTCGGTTACTGTTAATTGATTTAAGACTGTGCTTGTGTTGTAATTGTTGTTATCCGCTGATCATCGGAGTATAGCTGTTGTATGGTGACGGTTGTGGTGTTGTGACAGCTGTGATGCTGTGTGTGTTGTGATTGTGGTGGAGTCACTTGCGGGAGTGGCTTCACACCCTAGTTCGCCCTCCGTGGAACCCGTCACGGGAGGGGATGTGCACATTAAGGGACATGAATTTTTAGTCGCTCGTTGATGAGCTGGACTTGGTGGGATGGGCTGCGGTCACCCACTGGCGGCGTGGATTACCTGTTGCGATGGGTAATCTGGCAGGGCTACGCACTTTGGTGTGTAGTTGGTTACTATGTGAGATCGGGGGACCGGAGAGTGTGGATGATCAGTCGGTTGCATCGTTTGTTTGTCTTACATTGATTGAACAGTAATGACCCCGTTGTTTTTGTTGTTTTATAAAACCTGCGGTGATCCATTCGGGGATGGTGAGCAGATTGTGACAGGTAATGCAGATGTTTAGCTATGGGACAGTTATGGGAGTCATCACTCGAGTCTAGCTTCCGCCGTCAAGAGATTCAGCTTGCATTATGTGTAATTAATAGATATTTCATCGTTATGCTTTGGTTTGGTTTTGGAGATATGTAATCGCTAATTCTTGATACTTTAATAAAGGTTGTTTGGAATTGGTAACTTTGATATATTAATCTCGGGAAACCGAGATGGTAACAGCTTTTCATGCTAGGGTAGTCCTTGGTAAGGAACCTTGGTATGAGGGGGTGTTACAAACAAGCTCCCTCATATGAATGCCTTTGAGATTTAAGTGTGGATGCAACTGCAGTCTTCTCATATCTGGTGCTAATATTACACTTTAGAACTGAGGCGAGTGAGATTCGAACGAGCCAGTGACCTTGTGGTCACACTGGTTCCATACCATGTCAAAATTATCTCAACCAAAAGTTTAAACTAATAGTCGTAATCTAAAATCGACTTTATACTCTAAAACCGACAACATCTTACTATCATCCTATTAAATTTACCATAAAAAATTATTCAAAACATTAGATTCAGTCAATAACACCCGGAGAAAAACTACCGGAACCATGGGCGGATCCAGCCCATTAGCTATATGGGCGGGAACCCAACCTACTTTGTGAGGAAAAAAACAAGATAATAAAGAACAGTTGTAACTAAATGACATAACTCTATCATTGACATAGTGGTAGTATATATGATGAATATGTTAGAGTCGGCTGGGGTTCGAACTCCATAAAAGAAGAATATTATTTTAAACTATTTTTATTGTTGCATCTCTTCTTATTTTCCTTGGATTTTATACATTTATAAACCCATGATTTTATACATTTCAGTTTTAACACCCGTAAATTTAGTCTTGTTTGTTTCATTTTTAGTTATGAGATTTAAATTTTAATTCTTAAGTTTTATCGGTATTTACCTAATTCGTTAGTTAAATTTTGTTTTAACTCGATTTTAGTCCAATTTCTTTTCAAAACGACTTAAATGACACATTTTATAACCAAAATGGAAGACCAAATTTGGCCCCATTTTCTTTTGGACCATGTGTTTTTTTATTTAATGTGATTTATTCTTTTATTCTATTATTTTTAAAAAAAAATCCTTACGATAATTGGTTTTATCCAATTTTAATTATTTTACAACATAAAAATGAATATATATTTTTGGTTGGTAACAAACTTGAGTTTGATCAGTTTTTAAGAATATTTTTATGTTTATTATACTTATTCTTACTCCTTAAACGCTTCTCATTTAAGTCCAAAATCATTAGGTTATTTATTATTCACCAAATAGGAAAAACAACTTTTAATACTCCTTGTATGTGCTGTTGGATATCATCTAGCAACACCATCAATTCTTCATCAATATTCATTAATTCTTGATCTAATTTCTCTCATTAATCATCTAATTCTAAGGGTAATTTAATTACTCTTATTAATCTTATGTGAGTTTGTTTTAAATTAATTATCATATGGTTTATTCATATGATCTATATGTTTTTGTAGGGTTCAAGAGGATCTATTTGAAGACTAATATCATATTGATTCAGATCCGGAATAAGATAACTTCGAAGTTACTCGATATTACACGATTTAAATTGTTGTAGTTGCATGTACTAGGAATTTTTATGAGGATTTATATTAATACTCGTATATACTTTTTGAAATTATAATAACCTGGTTCTATGAAGTTTACATATGATTTTTGACTATGCTAAATTTTATTTTGTCAATTGAGAATTTATTTAGTTGATATATTGATTTTTATGTTTTAATCGATTGTTTTGATATTAGGGTTTTAATAATTCTTTTTTATATTTTAAACTTGTGTAAATTATTTTTCTGAAATTAATGGTTGATTTTAAGATACCATGAATTTTTGTGGTAATTGTTTGAGTTATAGTATTTATTTCGGATTTTATAGTGTTAATACGGTTTTTGCGATTACAGCGATACTGAACTGTTTTAATTAGATTTAAAATACTAAATCATAATATTAATTCTCGAAATTTTAATATGTGGCCGAGACACTGTATATTGAAGTGTGTATAAAATTTTAGGTCTTGAAACCTTAATTTCGATTTTATAATAATTTTATAAGTTTTGGTGAAAACCGTTGTAAAATCTGTAAAATCTGTCAGTCTGATTGTAAAATTTATTTCGTTTGTTTAAATTGCTCAAACCCAAAAATTTAAAAAAGAGACTCCTATTTATTTTAACTCAAGAATATCTCTATCAAATTTAATAATTTTCCAATTTACGGTTTGTTCAGAATAAATTATTTATGAACAGTTCGCCTGTAAACTGTGAATCTGTCATCAGTCAAAAGAATAATTTGTAAACTGAATTTTCCTTATGATCTAATGGCTAATAATTTTTCCTACATATACTTTGGAATGACTATTTATATTTAGAATTTTACTTTGCCTTAAAATGTTTTCTTAAAGTTATTTTATGAATTGAAACATTATTGGTGTCGATTTATGACAGCTTTTAGAAATGAATTTTTAGATCCCTGTTGCTTTCGTTTTATGAAATTTATTATAAAATGAAAGTTGTAGCTAAGAGCTACTGGAAACCAAAAAAATTGGCCTTGCATTATTTCGATTTTTCTGTATTTAATTATGAATTTTACAGTACTATTGTCCTGTTTTTAAAATCTGATTTTAAGTGTTTGTCTCGTTAAGGCCCAATAATATATATCTTACTAAATTACATTAAATCTTTGGCTTATTGTAATACCCGCCCTTTTAGAGACCCTTTGACCAACGTTGACTGACCTTGGGAGCGGGAATAGTCTTAGAAGTGAGTGCCAAAACCATCTTGGGTTGCGTGTTACGAGTGGTACTCGATAGAGTAGAGGCTACTCGATCGAGTAGCTAGGTTACTCGATCGGGTAGGGGGCCACTCGATCGAGTATGTTGGGTACTCGATCGAGTACCGAGTTTTCAGCGAGGGTTTTATATCGCGTTTTGTTAAATCTGCAAATCACTTCCGCCATTTTCCTCCTATCCTTCAGTCGCCTCTTTCCTTTCCCTTCACCTCAAAACCTCCATGGAAGCCTTTTGAAGTTCCTTGTGCCTTAGGAGAGCGTCACTTGAGTCGGGTAGCGGTCTTTTGCCGAGTTTCTCCTCATAGGTATGTCATAACCATCATCCGTGTCCTTGTTCTTTATAGTTAGGGTTGCTTGTTGGTAATAGATAATTGTATTGTGGTTATAGGCTTTGCCTGGTCGCTGGACATGTCGTTTGTCGGCATGGATTGGTTGCAGTTGCTTAAAGGTAGGTTCGCCTACTCAGTTTCTGTAGATGGTCTAGTGTGTCGGTCGTTGTGGTTGTATTGTGATTGATTAGTATCGTGATTGTATTGTGACGGTTGTGATTGTGATTGTGGTTGTTGTCTCTGGTTCTCGAGATGCGTTCTCGGCTGAGTCGGGTCACTTGCGGGAGTGGCTTCACGCCCTAGTTTCGCCCTTCGTGGAACCCGCCACGGAAGGGGATGTGCAAATTAATGGACAGGGTTATCGCTTGATATGATGAGCAGGGCTTAGGTGGGAACGGCTGCGGTCCCCCACTGGCAGGGTTGGTCCAGTGGACAGTCAGTGACGGAGGTTGGTTGGATTATTGTGATTGTGTATGAGATTGTTAGCGTTGTATTGTGTTGATAATTGTAGTTGCTGTTATCGTGTCTTATCTCAGTACTGACCTTGTGTGGTTGTTTGTTTGTTATGTGTCTGCCGTGATCCCTTATGGTGAGCAGTCGGTCTTAGCAGGTGTTGATGTTGTTGATAGCTGGAGTCCGGGCAGGGATGAGTCTTCACGAGATATGATGGTCATAGCGAGTAGTCTTTGAGTTGTACCCTTTATATCGTTTGTTGGTTTAAATCACTTGTAATATAACATAATAGTTCTCTTATCGACGTTTGATAATTACTATCCTCGGGCAACCGAGATGGTAACGCCCTTATATGCTAAGGAAGGCCTAGTTAAGGCTCCTCTGAATATGGGGGTGTTACACTTATTCTAAGCTTTAGTACAGTAACTTTAATAATTCGTAAGCTTGAATTTATTTTATACTTTTGAAAGTGAATTCTAAGCTTCCTGTTTTGAAGATATAAAAGTGTAGTTCACTTACGAACCTCTGAAATAATATACTATGAATAATATACTACTTTTGAGGATATTTTTAAGTTTGGAATAATTAAAGTAAGGGCAAAGAATAATGAACTAAGCCATACAGGTTCTTATATACAGCTATATGATTGGGTATCCTGCGGGTGGTATAGATTGTCGTAGCACTACTACAAATCCAGGCAACTACAACGCCCCTTTAACAACGATTATTCACGAAAATCACAATAGACGTTGTAGAATGTATGGCGCGAATTTTACTAAAATAAATTACAACGGGTATGGTTATAAAACCCGTTGTTATTAGTTTTAACAACGGGTCACACATGCACAACCGTTGTTAATAATTTGGCGCAAAATTGGCGCAAAGTTAGTGAAAAGTAATCACAACGGTTATTTTTGAAACCCGTTGTTAAAACTTATTTAACAACGGGTGTTTTTTACAACCGTTGTTAAAACATATTTCACAACGGTTGTTGTTTAATAACCGTTGTCAATACCTTCCATACTATAAACCACACAAACAAAAGTCTGCTGCAGCCACAAAACACAACCCTTATTAATACACAAACACAAACACAGCAGACAAACAAACACAAAACACATACACACTCTCTTTCTCTCTTTCTCTCTTTCTCATCGTCGCTTTATCTTCTCGCCGTCACTGTGATTTCATCGTCTATTACGTTCTGTATTTATCAGGTAAATCTCGCCGTCACTGTTAGTTTCATCGTCATTATTTTCTTTTTCTATTTATTTCTTTTGCATGTATGTGTTTGTATCGACCATTATGTTATTTGTTTAAGTATTGTTCGCATAATTAGTTAGTAAAACAATGAAGAAGCAAGATGAAGAAGTAAGATAAACATAATTAATATATATATATATATATATATATATATATATATATATATATATATATATATATATATTAATTTATAAATACATAAATTAAAAAAAAATTACATATGTAAAAATGCAATTCTTATATTTTCATAGAGGATCTTATTCTGCTCTATCGTATCCGTCCTCTCCTCCTTGGCTATTTGGAGGTTCCGTTCAGCAGCTTGCTATATCGTCATATAGCTCCAACTCTGCTTTGCTCCGTCAAGCCATCTTCTTTGGCGTGCTTGATGCGGATCGAGCATCCGCAAGGTAGCTCCTGAAACTTTCCTCAATATGGAGGAACCGGCGGATGAAGTTGTTGTTGTTCTCGATCATGGTAAGAGTCTTAAGGATGAAATCATTCATTTTGTTGGAGTTTTTTGAGTTTGTTTTGAAAGATTAAGTAGAGTTTGTTTTAGCAGTTAGGGTTTGGAGATGAATATATTGAGATAATGGAAATGTTAGTTGAGATATGCAATGTATTTATACTAAGCAATGTGTGGGTTGAGTTGCTTTTTAATTAATATATATGTTAGGAAGTTGTGCCATAATCATCATCATATCTCTCAATAATGCTGCTTCAAATCTTATTACTAACCCTTCTCATTCCATATTATCCGTTCATATGTACAGTGATGTCAGTAATAATGCATGCATCGGAATTCTAACAGGCCGTAATTATGCATGCATCTAGTAATATTTAATTTATTTATTTTTTTATTTTTTAAGAACAAACAACAACGGTTATTTTAAAACAACCCGTTGTCTTTAGTTATAACAACGGTTTTGTATATTAAAACCCGTTGTTATAACTTTCCCCCCAAAATTGAGTCACACTTTCCACAACGGGTTTTTATACATAAAACCGTTGTTAATAGTTTTAACAACGGTTTCCTTAAGAAAACTAACCGTTGTTAAAACCTTCTACAACGGACGCTTTAACAACGTCCGCTTTTTTATATAACAACGGTTTTTGACCGTTGTTATATCCTGTATCTGTAGTAGTGTAGAGTCATGTACATGTACTTAAACTAGGACTTTGCACTGCGTGGTAAGTCGTGTCCTATTATAGCTTGTTGTCTAGTGAGTGAACCTGGAGTTGGTCACCTTTGCGTGACACTGGGTTTCCGAAACTAGTGTAAGATGTTGCGGTGTCAAGGAGTATAGCTAAAGTGAAAATCTAGCCTGAACTATATTATTGCCATTCTGTCATATTTGAGTAATTTTGCTTTTAAGCACGCGGCACATTTATCTTAAGCGTGAGTTTGGTAATTTATTTTTCGTTACATATGTTTTTGGTATTTCAATCTGTTTTTGATATATTATTGCTGCTGTAACGTTTACATCATGTGATATGGCTGGTAGGACGTCGAGTTACTCCCCACTGATTGTGGCTGTTATGTTTATAGCATGACAGGTGTTAGTTTTGCTAAGGATTTTTGTGTGAGCTAGCGAGTAGGTTGCAGATCCTACTCTGTTTTTCTGCTTTCTTTTATGGTTTTAGTCTTAAAGACTTTTGGTAGTTTTTTTTATTTTTGCTCTTTTTATAAAAGTGGCATTTGTTTAGACTTAACCATTTAATTTTATCCTTGAGAATTTTATACATTCTCAATTTATAACAGTTATAACTTTTATCTCTGTGTATTTAATCCCATTCGACAGTGCTTCTGCCACTGTTTTGCACTAGATTTTATAGGGGATTACATCGGTGTACTTTTATTGTATGACATGAGTTGTTTTTTACTTTCCATTCTTTATGAAACTTTTATCATCCAAAAGTTTCATCAAGGCTTATAACTTTAATATTTTTTTCGGCAGAATAGTACTCCGTAAGAATAGTTATATAAGCTTTATTAGCACATAAATAATTAAGTAGTATAATGCCGATAACGATGTCTCAAAATCATAGTTTAAAATTCTCGACTCAAATATCACAAACATAAAGCATAAATAATATAATAATAAGAATTTTTGGGAAAGGTAAGTGTGTATATATATATATATATATATATATATATATATATATATATATATATATATATATATATAATCATCATAAAGAATTACATCTCTCCATATAGAAAGTACATTAAAAAAAAACAGATCAACCAAAAAGAACTAAGCTACAAAAATTACAAGTTTTGGAACCATACTTGATCTCTAGGGAGGAGAGGGGCATTGTTAAGAGCCAAAACTCTAGCTTTGATAACATGAAGAACTTGTAGCACAAGTACTTCAGGCCTCCTCACTACTGCATTCATCCTAGCTTCATTTCTAATTCTCCATAACCAATAAATAAGGGCCACATGACACGCGCCAATAAACCTCTTCTGCAGTTGAGTGAGTCTTCTTACAGAAGAAAACCAGTGAACAAGATCCTGCACTCTGAAGCAAATGTGCAGCCTGCAGTGAAGAAGTTTGAAACATTCTATTGCATAGGCACACTCATAAACCAGATGAGAGTGAGTCTCAGGTGCTTGGCAACAAGTAGGACAAAATGGATCAATAGAAAAACCCATCCTAATCAGTCTATCTCTTGTGGGCAGACGCTTATGCATATATTCCCAACAGATAAATGAAGACTTTGGCAAATTAAGATGATTCCAGCAGACATAACTCCAATCTACCTTAGGTTGCTGACCTCTAAGCCAATCATATCCAGCTTTAACCGAATACTCTTTAGAAGAATTTAACCAGTTGTTGCTAATATAGGCTTGCTTGAAAATAGACATAATGAGGACAATCTTCATCCAAGACCAACTACAATCAGAAGGAGCCATGTAGTCAGTCCAGGATGTACCTTTCATATAAGCATGATTCACCCACCGTACCCAAACATGATCCTTTTTGTTAGAAAGCCACCAAACATATTTGCCCAACAATGCCTTATTCCAATTTTTTGCATCTTTAACACCAAGCCCCTTTCTTCCTTAGGCATGCAACAAGTATCCCAATTAATGTTGGGAGGATTCTTATAATCAGATGAAGCACCCCATAAGAAATTTCTGCAAATAGAATTAATTCTATTCATGATGCCACTAGGGATCAAAAAAATAGTAGCCCAATATGAATGGAGAGAGGTGAAGACAGATTGTACCAAAACCAATCTACCAGCATAGGACATATGCTTTACTCCCCACCCCCTAATCCTAGTAACAATCCTATCAATGATCTCCATTCCCTCATTCTTTGTCAATTTTTTTGAAGAGATAGGGATACCCAAATACCTAAAAGGGAGAGTACCCCTATAAAACTCAGAAACTTGTAAAATTGCATCCACTGTATCAGTATTAACCCCATTGAAGTAGATCTCAGACTTATTCTTGTTCAAACATAACCCAGATGCAACAGAAAAGGTGGCAAAGGCTCTAAGCATCCACATAATAGAAGAATCAGTACCTTTACAGAATAAGAGCAAATCATCTGCAAAGAGGAGGTGATTCAAACGAGTAGGGCCACACAAAGGATGAAATCTGAAGTCCTCTTGTTGAGCAACAATGGCAAGAATCCTGGACAAATATTCCATATAAAGAGTAAAAAGGAGGGGAGAGAGTGGATCCCCTTGCCTTAATCCTCTTTTCCCTTTAAAGAAACCAAAATTATTGCCATTGACTGAAAGAGAATAAGTAGGACTGGTCACACATGCCATCACCAGATCAATGAAGTGTCTAGGGAACTTGAGAGCATACAACATTTGATATAAAAAATCCCATTCCACAGAATCATAAGCTTTTTTGAGGTCTATTTTAATTAAGCACCTTGGTGATGCAACTTTCTTATTGTAGAGCCTTGCCAAATCTTGACAAATAAGGACATTTTCTACAATGTTTCTACCCTTAACAAACCCTCCTTGATTCTCACTAACTATGTCAGGTAGGACTTTACCAAGTCTATTGCATAAAACCTTAGCCAACACCTTTTAAATTGTGTTAGCAATAGGACGAAATTCCAGTACACTAGTAGGATTGGAAGTTTTAGGAATAAGAGTAAGAGTTGTAGTATTCACCTGCTTTAATGGTTGACCAGTATGAAAAAAGTCCTTAATTACAGCAGTGACATCACCCCCAACAGTCTCCCAAGAGTCTTTAAAGAACTGACTTGAATATCCATCAGGTCCTGGAGATTTAGAGGACCCAATATCAAATAAGCATTCTTTAATTTCAATGTCAGTCACAGCAGCAAGCAACAGAGAGTGATGTTCCTCAGTAAGTAGCTTCCATTTCCTAACAGTAGGCACATAGACAGGCTTAGTAGGCATGGAAGATCCAAGGAGCCTTTTATAATAGTCCAAAAAAGCCTCCTCAATCTCAGGGCAGGTGGAGTACAGGCAGCCATCTAAGCCATGAATGCTCATAACTCTATTATGAACTTGCCTAGCTCTGATCTGAGAATGAAAAAACTTGTAATTTTCATCTCAATGAGATAACTAGTCAGCCTTAGCTTTCTGAGATAAGAAGTGTAGATACCCAGTATCTGCTGAGACTCCAACAAACACCCGATGATTATCGGACTACAACATGTTTTGGGATCGCAGCGTTTGATCGACAGTTTGTGTACAACTTTACGTCGAAAAACTTAAAACGATTTCGAAAACAAAACATTTCAAAACATTTCAAAAATACCTGGAGTGTTTAATGCATGGCGACGGGGTCGCGATGACACTAACTAGAGTCAAAACCGACACCGGACCAAAAATCGACTCGAAAATTCAAATCCCGACTCCAACAACGAGTCAAACCGAGTCAAACACAAAAACCAAAATATCTCAAACCTTCTATGCTAAGTTTTCCCGGATTCATGTTGGTCAAGTACCAAACATGTGACTACAAAACCTAGGATAGAACAAATCATGATTGCGTTTGTTGTGATAGTGACAACACAACTCGAAGTGCCGCGACGTGGCTCGCGCCTCTTTGAGCAGCCCAGGTGGCCACGTCGCTCAAAACTCACACAACCACTAATTCTCCTATAAATACCCCTCAAATGCCACCCATTTGAGACTTACGCGAGTGTCCGCCCCCTCTTTTCTCCCTTAAAATTCTCGACTCGACTTCTTAAGTCACAATCCGACGCGTATTTACGACCTACCGATCGTAAACACGAGCCTTACACATTTTTTGGTACCGTCATCATGCATTAAACCACTTGACCGACCACTTTGACCACTATACCATCACTAAACTTTTAAAACACTCTTTACTTACCAAAACGGTTTTAAACCGAGTTTTTTTCCGATCAAACGAGTTATTACACTTACGTCGGTCACTCGCCATAACCAAACATGTAAGTATGAGGGTGTAAAAATCATCTTTTATTATGTTTTCATTTGTTTCATGACTTTAACATGCTAAAACATGCATAACATGAACCAAAACATGGGATAAACGAGCCAAAACCGATTTTTGGTCTGAGGCAGAAGCCCCTTAGGTCGCCAAATGGCTCGCGCCTAAATGGGGTACGCAGACCAGAGATCAACCGTGTTTGTTCTCGTCATTTCCCTTAACCCATTTTTCATATATGTAATCGGTTTTTACCATTTCAAGTATTTTCTAAACCTTTTGTTTCATTTCACATGTTTTAACCATAAAGCATTTTTCACCCTTGGTTCTTCATACCATGACGGTTAAATCCGTGTTTCGGTGATAATATTTGGTTAATGACATTTAAAAGGTATTTTAAAGCCTTTTATTTCATTTCTTTACATTTTTAAACAAACACATTAGTCATCGACACAAAGTCATCCTTGGTTCTACATATCATGCCGGATTTTAACCCGGGTACGATGACGAGTACCGACTAATTACATTCAAAATGGACTTAAAACAATTAGTCCATAATCATTTTCAAAACTATTCATGTCAAGTTTGTCAAACCGAACCCGACACCGAATATCATCAAGTAATGATGATTATTCGAGTCTAGTTCTTCAAATTAACAAATGCGGTCTAAACGACCCTTTCAAAACCAAACCGGGTTCAAAAACCCATTTTTAACACGTTTTATAACGTTTTCTAAACAATCAGAGCACGGCATACAACCGTTGGCTAACCCGCGCCTCAAGCAGGCCTTTTCTTTCTCATTTTCAAAACCAGAGGGAGGCCCCTTACACCGCCGGCTGGCTCGCGCCTCTTATAGCCGTCTGGTACAGGGCCTGTTCCCTTCCAGCATTAGCCTAGGACGATCCCGACTCCGGTTAACCCGGATATAGGACGGATCAGATGACTATTCGATTATTTAAAACCATATTTGCAAAATGCCTTACTAAGACAAATGGATCGTGTTATGCACCCTAAACCTAATACGGTAAATGGATGTTTAATTTCCGTCTTGCATGCAAATCAACCATTAATCCAACTCGACATCTTATACTTGATATTTGGATTAAATCAACCGACTTAGAAAGCTCTCACATGTTAGGTTTAAATTATTGGATGCGCATTCATGCATTTAAACCGTTTTATCAACTTTTGCATTCAACCAACCAAGATCGATCAGTAGAGGCCGCTAAACGCGGGCGGGATTGGGTGTCTGATTAAAGGGCTTCCCAATACGTACCTTCACCTCTTACTCAGAAACTTTGGATAGTGGACGACCTTATCCAGGGCGTACGAGAGTCATTCTAGAGATAGGATGCTAAAGAGGGACGATTTCCTTATCTTTAGTACTTATGTCAAACGCTGCTTTGTGCTTCGATTTGACCGAGGTATAAAGTGGAATTCGAACGGGTTCTAGGCATCCCACAAATGCTTGGTGGCGACTCCGAACATCTCTAATCGTTTCGAGACCCTTACCGAGATTTAAACCGACCGATCTAAAACGATCCGGTCGAAGGCATTTTTACGCCGCCGAGCGTGGCTTTCAAAAGACCGCTATACGTCCACAGATTGGCTAGGCGTGTAGGTGGGCCATGTCCACAGATTGGCGACTCCGCTGGGGAAAACTAGGACACTTACGTCTTTGTGATCCCTAGATGGTGAGACTCGAACGAGGTCTTGGTTGGAATGCATTAATTGATATTACGGTCACGGTCGGGTTCCTTGTCCGGGCCCACAACCTAACCCTTTTCGACCAATTGGCTCGTCTCGTCGGCGTGAGTTTTCTCATCCCCGCGTTTCGAATCCCGATTGAGTCAAGCATACCATTGACGTTACACATTTCTGTTTCGTCAAAGAGCTTTCATCACTTTCGAGCACGAGGCTAGGGCACCCTCCTTACACATTTTGTTTGGATTGGTATCCCTCTCGCAAATCGGGGTTTGATTGCTTGTTGTGTAACCCACCCTTCTAAGCCAAAACCCGTGTCAGCATGATGCATAATATAATGAACTGTGAGTGCTTATGTGCTATTTGATCATAAGTCCTTCCGTGTCATTTTCAAACTTTCAAAAACACCCCTTTTTGCGCCGTTATAATGGCCATTTCAAACCTCGGTCTTTCGCCGACCGATGCACGCCTTTCTAGGCCGTCGTAATGACGATTTTCAAACCTGGTTTTGTATAACCATTTCAACACGCCTTTCTAGGCCGTCGTAATGACGATTTTCAAACCCGGTTTTGTATAACCATTTCAACACGCCTTTCTAGGCCGTCGTAATGACGATTTTCAAACCCGGTTTTGTATAACCATTTCAACACGCCTTTCTAGGCCGTCGTAATGACGATTTTCAAACCCGGTTTTGTATAACCATTTCAACACGCCTTTCTAGGCCGTCATAATGACGATTTTCAAACTCGGTTTTGTATAACCATTTCAACACGCCTTTCTAGGCCGTCGTAATGACGATTTTCAAACCTGGTTTTGTATAACCATTTCAACACGCCTTTCTAGGCCGTCATAATGACGATTTTCAAATCCGGTTTTGTATAACCATTTCAAATCACCTTTTTACGCCGTTATAATCGCCGCGTCTAGACACGGATTTTAACCCGTTTCGCGCCGACAATGGCTCTTTCAAAACCCGAGAAAAGCACACACCCTTTTCTCGAGACACTTTCGGATCCCGAGGACCATGCACCGTCCCCGAGACCTTTTCAAACATTTCAAACCCGATTTTCAAAACATACAATTTTTGAATTTCAAAACCGTCTTGGGAAGCAACACACTGTTTTCCGAGCCGACTCAAACTCAAACCGTCTTTTGCAAATAAACTTAAGACAACCCTTTCAACTGATCGACTTGCGGAGATTTCTATCTTCGGAAGCCGCCCATTAAAGCGACAAATGAATCTTTTTGAAAATTTCTATTTTCGAAAACTTTGGTCCATCATTCCAATTCCGCCTCGTGTCTATCGAGTCAAAGCAAACGTACTTATGGGTCTTTACTTATGAGTCGTCTCACCACAAGACCCGTCCAATGGCGTCGCGCCGTCATGATTGGACTCGTGTCAAAGGTTTGGTCAAACACCGTCACGTCATAAATCGAGTCAGCACCGAGGGACCACACACGGTCACCCCGTCTTGTTGAGTCGATCTTTGTCTCGTCCTTTGTGTTGTCTGCGTTCAGTCTTGGAACCGTGTCGGATTGAGTTGTAATATGAGCCGTTTTTCTGCCTCAGAGCCATGGCCCCATCTTCAACTTCGTCTGTCAACCACAACAACAATGATAACAACAGAGATGTCACAACTAATCAGCTAGCAAGCCTGCTTACCGCTCTTAAGGTCACCCTGGATCGCGTCGAGACCCGTATCGACGCCTTCGAGAACAAGGAAATTGGGGAACATAATACCCCACCTCTGACTGAAACTGAGAAGAGGCTGAAACTCTTGGAAGAACAACTCCTAGCCCGGGGTAACAACATCCACCTTGAAAATAACCGAAGGTTCGAACCTGTTGGGGACCAGTTACCTGACAACTTCACCCTGACTGATGTGCCTAAGTTCAAGGGAGTGGAAGATCCACTCAACCACATCCGTGCTTTCAAAGACTACATGGCCATTAAGGGGGTCAAACAAGAGCTTTTTACCAGGATCTTCCCATCCTCTTTGGAGCCGATTCCTCGCCAATGGTACTACTCCTTGGACCCGAAAAACCTTACTACTTGGGATGAGATCGCAGTTGAGTTTGCCAAACAGTATGCCGACAACGTCGAAATCCAGGCCAACACCCGTACTCTCGAGGTGTTAACCCAAAACGACAAGGAAGGGTTCACTGAGTTCCTAACCCGCGAGGAGGGTGAGTACTCAATTGGTCGAGAAGCCAAGTGAATCAACTCTGGTCGAGAAGTTTGTCAACAATCTCCGCCCGGTTTATGCCAACCTGCTGAGGTATCGAAATATCAAAACTTTTCAAGATCTGCAGATTTCGGGGACACGTATTGAGGACGACCTCCGAAAGGGTGTCTTAGCAAAGACCACTGGCGGGGGTTATCAAGGATCCACCTCAACCGGATCTCGCCCTTACGGACAGACAAACAAGATTGATGAGGTTAACCTCGTCGAACCATCTGCCAAGAAAACTGAACGCCCTCAGAGAGTGTTCACCAACATAGGGTCGACTTATGCAAGTGCCTTGAAAAGGCTCATGGACCAAGGGAAGTTACAACCGATCGGGCCCACCCCGGACCCGGCCGACGCCAAGAAATCCCGATTTTGGAAGCCCAACGCCTACTGCCAGTATCATCGAGGGAAAGGGCATGATACCGAAAATTGCTTCAAACTCAAGCACCTCATTCAAGACATGATTGAGAAGGGAGATTTAACTATACCCCCACCAACTAAGTCGAACAACAAGACGAATCCCCTGGGAATTCACGCCATCTCTGACTATGAGCCGACCCTAGACTGCTCTCATCTCATCTTGCCAATTGACGACGAGGTGAATGTTCTGGAAAAGGATCCTTCAGACGGAGCGTTCGTGTTCAGCGCTGCCACCATGCTCACTATGTTTCAGCAAGTTGAAGAGGCCATAGCCAGCCTCTCTGAAAGAATCACCCGACTCGACGACGCCTACCGTCGACTCATCTTCAATCCCCCAACACCGCGTCTGAGGGAGATTTCCCCAAGCATTCAAAATTACCCACCCCAGGATGGATTGCTCCCGCGACCATTCTGGCATAGACCTCACGAAAATCACCCTCAAAATAACTACCCTCAAAATAATTACCCTCAAAATAACTACCCCCATAAAAATCACTCTCACAAAAATATTCCCCACAAGAACTACCCACCGAGGAATACCCCTCCAAGGTATCCTCGAGACCCTGAAATTAACGGCATATGACGGGATGATGTTGAAGATGTATATGTCATCCCGGGGAAGGAAAAGCGGACGAAGGAAATCGGACATCTCACCCGGTCCGGACGTCCCTATCAGAATCCGAGCAACCCAGCGGTCGTTCCAACAACGAATGACCAAATCGTCCCGGAAGCGGACACTCAACCAAAAGCTCCCGAGAACTCAATCCTGAGACAGCTCCAGAAAGCAAAGGCCGAAATCTCAATTTGGCAATTGATCGCAACGTCTTTTGAGCGCCGACAGGCCTTACTGCAGGCCTTGGGGAAATTAACCGTGCCCTCCACCTCTTCCCCGGAAGAAATAGTGGCACACATGACGAGAGACGCCCCTGATCTGAGTAACCCGGTCGTCTTTTCCGATGAAGATATTCCCCTGTTCGGAGCCAATCATAACCTGGCTCTGTACATCACCGTACAATGCCTCCAGAAAAATATACCAATGGTCCTCGTGGATGACGGTTCCGCCGTGAATGTCATTCCTCTCAAAACTGCCCACAGGCTAGGTATCAAGGAATCTGATTTAATCCCAAAGAATCAAGGAGTACGCGCCTACGACGGCACTCGTCGCAAGGTCGCTGGGCTAGTCACTTTAACCGTCGCAACCGGGCCACTTGAAAGGCAAACCAGTTTTCAAGTGGTCGACATCGACGCGTCCTTCAACATGCTCCTGGGACGTCCCTGGATTCACGCCGTCAAGGCGGTCACATCAACGATCCACCAAAATATCAGGGTCCCCTTCAACGGGAAAACAATCACGATTCCCGCTTCCCTAATCAAAGCAGTTATGAGAAGAGGGGTAGCCTCCCAAACCATTGAGGAGGACGACAATGAAATGTGAGGTTTCCAAGCCGTGAATGCCATAACTGATGAACCTGCAACCTCTGAGTGTGACCCGTTCACCAACCTCACGATCAACCGTATCATGATGCGTCAGGGTTACTTCCCGGGTTTGCCGCTCAATCCACTAAAGGACCCATTGCCTCCCTTGAAACAAGCTAAGGTTCCCAACATTCCCTTTGGGCTGGGATACAAACCTACTGATAAAGATATCCAGGAGATGAACCTCCTAATCCGAAAACGCAAGAAGCACGGGGTTATCCTCCGTCCCTACCACCTGACTCTCAACGGATACTTTGTCCCCGAGGGAGAGTCTGAACTCTACCACGGCTTTCCGGAGCCAATCTATGACTCTGTGGGGAAGGCTAGATACCCGGGAGTGGAAGTCTTCCAAGACAGCTATTTTATCCCCGACAACATCGAAGCTGCATCAACTGAGTCCAAACCGTCACCATGCCTGGACGGACAAGCTGTCACACTCCTCTTCGGGGAAGATAACATCAAACACCTCGACTATGAGGACATCATCAACATCGCCCTGAAAGACAACCAATTTGATCCAACCGCCTTGATCTCCGATACTGACCCGGAGAAAGCCACCCAGGGCTGGAGGAAAACCATCAAGTGGATCGATCGCCAACGCCGCATTCTCAAGATAACAACTGGAGAAGGCCCTATGTTCAAGGAGGAAAGTGAGGAAGAGTCCGAGTCTGAGTCGGAGTCAGAGTCTGTCATAGCTCCTAACACTTCGGATGCCCCAGTCAAGGTCCCCTTCCCACTGTTTTATCACAAAGTCGTGGCTGATTCAGAGGCTGAGTCTACTAGGGTCACCCCCACTCCCATGAAAGGTGACAACCTGGAGCCTGTTCCAGGAGCCACTTCCTCTGTTGTGTCGCCTCTGACTGACCACGAGATGTCTGTCCTTTCCGAGCTTTTCGCTCGTGTCAACTTAATGAACGCTAAGTTTAGTTATGACTCGTCTCAATTTAACTGCAATGCAATTCTGAATTATCATGAGGAATTTGACTTGAGTGACTATCCACCTCACTTAGCCAAAGAACTTGACAAACGGGAAACCAGAACCCCCATCATTGAGGAAACCGAACCTATTAACATAGGAACCGACAATACACCTCAAGAACTTAGGATAGGGACAACCCTGGACCCCTAGGAAAGACAACAGTTCATTGACCTCCTCCACGAATACAAGGACGTGTTCGCCCGGGTCTTACGAGAGATATGCCTGGGATTGACAGAGAAATTGCAGAACACCGGATACCCATTAAACCCGGGGCTAAACCTGTGAAACAGAAGCTACGCCGGATGCGTCCTGAGTGGGCCCTAAAAATCAAGGAAGAGGTGGACAAATAGTTCAAGGCTGGGTTCATCAAATTGTCTGAATACTCTGACTGGGTGGCCAACATTGTGCCCGTAACAAAGAAAGACGGAAGAATTTGGGTTTGCGTCGACTTCAGGGATCTGAACAAGGCAAGTCCAAAAGACGACTTCCCTGTGCCACATGTTGACATCCTGGTGGACAACACCGCCGAGCATGCTCTCCTATCATTCATGGACGGGTATGCTGGGTACAACCAGATTAAGATGGCTGAGGAAGACATGCGCAAAACTGCGTTCACTACACAGTGGGGTACATATTGCTACACGGTCATGCCTTTCGGCCTCATCAACGCCGGAGCAACCTATCAAAGAACCGCTACCACTCTCCTACATGATATGATGCACAAGGAGGTAGAGGTATATGTCGATGACATGATCGTCAAATCAAAAGAACGGGACGGCCACATCAGTGCCCTCCGGAAATTCTTCGCTCGTCTACGGAAATATAACATGAGACTAAATCCTCAGAAGTGTGCATTCGGGGTCACCTCCGGAAAACTCTTGGGACATGTCGTCAGCAAAAGAGGCATTGAGATTGATCCAACTAAAATCAAAGCCCTTCAACAAATGCCTCGGCCTAGGAACGAGAAGGAGATTCGGGGATTTCTCGGTCAGGTCCAATACATCAGCCCGTTCATTGCCAAGCTCACTATGATCTGTGAACCAATATTCAAGAAGCTTCGTGCCTCCGATCACACCGATTGGGACGACGACTGTCAGAAAGCGTTCGACAGATAAAGGAGATCCTATCCAAACCTCCTGTCCTCATGCCACCTCAACCGGGATTCCTCTATCCCTATACCCGATCATTTGTTACCAACACAACCATGGGAGCAATGCTAGCACAAACAGTTGGCAACGAAGAGCGAGCCATCTAATACATCAGCAAAAAGTTCATTGAGTACGAGACGAGGTATACCCAACCGGAAAAGACATGCCTTGCCCTAGTATGGTCAACAAAGAAGCTGCGGCATTACATGCTCAGCTACTCGGTCCACATCTACTCCAAGATGGACCCGGTTAAATACATCTTCGAAAAACCCGTGCTAAACGGAAGGCTGTCTAGATGGACACTCATGCTGTCCGAGTTTGATCTCAAGTTTGTACCCCTCAAGGTTATCAAGGGAAGAGCAATCGCAGATTTCCTAGCCGAAAATCCCATCAACGAGGATCCAACGACCGACACATGGTCACTTCCTGACGAAGACATCCTGTGCCGACTCTGACGCATGGGACCTATACTTTGATGGTGCATCTAATCTGAGAGGCTTCGGGGTAGGAATCCTTCTAATATCACCAGAGGGAGAACATGTTCCGATCTCGGTCAAGCTGGACTTCGCCGTCACCAACAATGCCGCTGAATATGAAGTATGTCTCATCGGCCTACAAGCAGCCATCACACTGGGCATCAAGAGATTGAGGGTCCATGGCGATTCCTCACTCATCATCAATCAGGTATCCGGATCATGGAAAATCCGATCTGACAGCTTAGCTCCCTACCGAGCAAAGATCAATCAAGAGGCCGAGTTCTTCGACCAAGTCGACTATTTCCACTTGCCGTGAGAGGAGAATCAATTTGCTGATGCCCTGGCAAAACTTGCCGCGCTCGTCAACATACCTGACGACATGACATCGATGTCCCTATGTGTCGAAAGACGGAGCGAGCCAGCTCACATTTGTGCCATTATCGACGACGAGGAAAGCCATGATGAAACTCGGTACCAAGCCATCCTCAATTACAAAACCAAAAACGAATTTCCTCCCAACTCTGATCAAAGAGGACAAAGAGCCATCCGTTTACTTGCATCACAATTCGTGATAAACCAAAATCAACTCTACAAAAGAACACCCCAAGGAATTCTCCTCCTTTGCATTGACCATCACAAAGCCAAGAAGGTCATGGGAGAGGTCCACGACGGAGAATGTGGCCCTCACTTGAGTGCAATGATGCTTACACGGAAAATCATGCGACTAGGTTACTACTGGACAACCATGGAGGCCGATTGTCGTAACTACGTCAAACATTGCCACAATTGCCAAATCTTCGCCAACATACAACACATACCACCATCCCTTTTATACACTATGACATCACCCTGGCCATTCTCAACCTGGGGCATCGACATCATCGGAAAAGTCAACCCGATAGGCATCAAGGGGCATTGCTTCGTCCTCGTCGCCATCGACTACTTCACCAAATGGGTGGAAGCACGGTCATATGCAGTCTTGACCGCCAAACAAGTGGCCAAGTTCATTCAAAACAACATCATCTGCCGATATGGTGTACCCCATGAAATCATCAGCGATCAAGGCTCTCACTTCCGGGCGGAAACTCAAACCTTGCTGGACAAATACAAGATCAAACGACATCGATCATCCCCCTACCGTCACCAAACTAACGGAGCGGTGGAGGCAGCGAACAAAACTCTTGTTACCATTATCAATAAAATGCAAGACAACTACCGCGATTGGCCGAGCAAACTCTCATTCGCACTCTGGGGATACCGAACCTCCATTCGAACACCGACAGGCGCCACACCCTTCTACCTAGCATACGGTATGGAGGCGGTTCAACCGGTAGAGTTAGAGGTCCCATCTCTACGCATTCTATTGGAGAGTCAAGTCCCTGAGGCGGAATGGACCCGTCAAAGGTACGAACAACTCACTCTTCTAGATGAACGGCGACTCAACGACTTGCACAACGTCCAGCTATACCAACGACGTATAGAGCAGGCATTCAACAAGAAGGTTAAACCCATAAACATCCAGGAGGGCGACTTGGTCCTCAAGTCAATTCGAGCACCATTACCCGTCGATCCGAGGGGAAAATTCAAACCCAACTGGGCCGGGCCATACCTGGTCAAGAAAATACTTTCGGGGGGCGCAATGAGACGGAGTGACCTAGACGGGGAGGACTTTACAAACCCGACCAACCTAGACCAAACTCAAGAAATACTACCCTTGAACCCTATCAGTCAACAACCTAGCCTAGTTTTGCAACTAGCAACCACCTCAACCCTTTTTAAGTCAAGTTCCTCAATACGTTCTGATTTGAAATTGCATGTTTTTCGAGTCTAAGCTACGACACCTTGCCCGTTTCGAATGTCCTTTGATCCGTCAAAGGCAACGTCCATTTGCACTACAAAAAACAAACCCCCTGAACTACGAGCATGGTTTGATTTCACCTCTTTAGGTGAATACGTAGGCAGTCCCTCTTATGCATGAGGGATACAACCACAAAACCCAATCAAATTCACAAAACATTTCGAACTACGATCATGGTTTGATTTCACCTCTTCAGGTGAATACGTAGGCAGTCCTTTCTCACACAAGAAGGATACAACCATCCCCACAATAAAAAAAAAAACATTACCCACATACAAAAAACATCCCCATCAAAAAAGTGAAAGGGAAAACCATTCCCTTTCCCACAAAATACAAAAATGAGCCTTTCTCCCTTTCGACAAAGTACCACTTTCCCAAGTGCAATTGTTGAGGACGATTTAAATTGAATTGCCTTTACAAAATGGATGGAAGAAACAAGCGTTCACAATTTTCGACACGAGCAATCCTCTTATTTAATTAATAATGGGAGGGATTACAATTTCAACAACAAATAAAGCTCGACGGGTCTACAACTTGTCGAAGCTAAGGTGTCAACTAACACACCTCACATAATAAAACTAGCACAACACACACAACAACTAGCTAGTACAACATAATAAAAACCTACAACAAGAATACAACATAATAATAAAGTGGGTAATGGAGGTCTTCACTCTTCCATTCTACCCTGCCTTTTCCCTCGGGGTACATCTTCCCCTTGTTCTTCTTGTTGGCCCGCCTAGCATGGACTTCTTCCTCAGAACGGATCCTAAACGGATCTAAGACGGCGACGGCCTCCGATCTAGCACAAGACCCCATGTTCGACCCAAAAAGGACCAATGCACGACCCACCATATTCTTGGGGCCGGAACTCCTCCTCTTCGGTGGTCTCATCACATAAGGGGTAGCTCCATCAACATACTCCTCAAAGAAGGCACGGTTGGCCTTGCCAACCTCTCGATACTTCAAGTCGGCAACCTCGTCCTTACGGAATTTGGATCTCTCTTCCAAGGACGGAGCTCGTGACCACTTGCGGGAGTCACCCATGTCGTGGCAACGGGGTTTGGTACCTCCCAAAGTGGCCGAGTGGCCCATCACCTTTCAAAGAACTCCACAAGCTCGGAGTTCCGGAAAACATCCTCTTGGACAAGAGTATCTTGAGCGGGCACCTTTTGTTGACGCCCCATTTGCCTCATGAGCTTTTCGGGATAAATGAAGGAAACAACCTTCAAGCCCACCACCATCAAAGAACGAGGACTAGCACCCGAAGCGGGCAACCCCGTGAAGGACCTCAAGTGCCACCACGGCACCACCCAACGGATATGAGGACCACCCTCCTCCGCCAATCTTGCGGCCCAATAGGCCTCAGTGGAAGCAAAACTATCCGGGTACAATTTCTTCCTCATGGTAAGGTGACGGAAGGAATAAGAAGAAGGATTAACCGGAGGCTCTACATACCTTAGCCTCTCCAATAGCCACACTTAGAGGATCCTTGGCGATCCAAAAGAGGGAGCTTCTCCACAAGAGCCTTCCTTGTCCAAAGCTTGGATAATCTCTCCAAGCACCAACCATGATGGATCTCTACCATGCTCCATTTGCTCAATCACATGGATAAGGGTCATGCTACCATGGCATCTTGGCCCCTCCTTCTTCAAGACATCAACAAAGAAATACACATGGACAAGGCAAAATGCAAGAGCCCTTCTCCTAGCAACCTCCGAGACATTAGCATCTAACCGATTCGAGAAGATGTTGATAAGAGCCAACATATCCACACCATGTGGAGCAAGAAGAAAGTTAACTTGGCTTGTTGATAAGCCCAACATGGAACAGAATTTCTCCTTGTAGCACAACCGAGTCGGAGGAAGCACCGGAGCACAACCCGGCCACCCACCAATGACTCCAACTTCTTCGGCAAGAGGACAAATTTCACCTTTCGGGAAAACGAAAACATGATGTTTCGAATCCCAAAACCGAGAACATGCTTCAAGAAACGAAGGTTGCACCTTGACTTGACGAAGCACCAACAATTGACCAACTCCCATGCAATCGAGTTGATACTTCTCGGGAGGCGACAAATCCCGGCACCATTGTCGCAAGGCGTTCTCGAAAGCAACCATGAAATATTTTTGTGGAAGAAGAGCAGGTTTTGTAGAGATGTTTTTGTGTTTTGGATGATTAAACAATGAAGCGCAAACATCCCTATTTATACAAAATGATCAACGCATTTTTCAGAAAAAGAGGAGAGCCGGCTTCCATCGCCAAGACGCTCGCGCCTCTTTGAGGCTTCTCCAGGATTCCCGCTGTTGACTTGTCTCTTTCAACATGTGTTTTCTCCTGACACCTCAAACCTCCCGCCAGGAACCTCGCGCCTCTTCGGGATGATCCGGGAAATTTTGTGTTTCTTCACACTCACATTTCCTTGTTTTCGCGTTTTACGAAATCCGACACGGTTCCCATGACGTAGCTTTAAACATACGGATTTTTCTTTCTTTTTTTAAAGGGGGGAAGGGCCAGTCGCCCTGATCCGCGATGGATCGTTTCCATGTCAGTCGAAATTCCGAAAATTTTTCGCTTTTTCACAAATCAAAAATCGAAACCGAAGATTGATAACACGACGTCAATTTTCCTCCAAAATTCAAGCACTCGCAAACTCGAGTCTTGACATCAAAAATCAAATATACTCGCAAAAATCCTTTTCTAAAAAATTCTTTCCTGACGGTTTGAGTTTGAATTTTTCGAGTCAATTTCAATGATTTTGACGCAATTTAATTCACGACACGAGTTAATTGCTCAATTTTCTGTCAATTCCTTTTGAATTCCGAACGTGACGACTTGTCACGGAATTTTCAAAAGTCACTTCAAAATTTCAAATTTTAACTTCAAGTCATCTTGGTTAATTTTTGTTTTTCAATCAAATGCTTTTACGTGTTTGCATTTATGCGTATGTGCTATCTGTTGCCTGTTTTCTACACTAACGATGCAGGAACTGGTGCAAAGCAAAAGGAGAATCAAGCAGCCGACAACGCTCCTCGAAACACAACGCAAAAAAGCCAAAAATCACTAAACAAACCACAATCCAAAAACACATATATACAAACCGCCTTACGCAAAATACATCGACAAACGACTATCATACAGACACTGGCCTAAAACAAACGTCTATCATACAGACACTGGCCTAAAACAGACGTCTATCATACAGACACTGGCCTAAAACAAACGTCTATCATACAGACACTGGCCTAAAACAAACGTCTATCATACAGACGCTGGCCTAAAACAAACGTCTATCATACAGACACTGGCCTAAGACAACGAACTGGGGGCTATCCGCCACCTACCGAACTAAGCACTCCCTACCCTTCCGATTAGAAAGGAAAGGGAGCAACACGGGAAACAGAGGAGCAACAACGAAAGCAGAGGAGGTTACCATGACGATAACCCCGCGCTCCTGCTCCATGACAAAAAAGAAGACAGTGTCTTGCAGACTTCGGATGATGAGGAGGCCAAGAACCATGATGCGATGCACCATTCCGATACTGAACCCCACTTATCAGCCACCCTGTCTATGAGCCACAACAAAAAGGACAAACCGGCCATATCAGCCACCTATCCTCCTCTACAGAAGCATCCTCCACCACCGCCTCGAATACGGCAGCCTCCTCGGCCGCTACATCCCCTCCAGGATCGACTTCCTCCTCCAAAGACTCAACAACGGACCCCATCGGTCCCAGACGATACCCTGCGATCAAAAAACAACAACAAAAAAACGTCAGCCGAAATTTCGGCATTACGATGGCATGAAATGGATAAACCCAAAAACAAAAAAAACAACCTGCAATACAAAAACCAAGGGGCAATCCCGCCCCCAAACCACTCACAAAAAAAGACACAAAAATGACTTGTCCCTCTTTTCAAGCAAAAGACGAGTCAAAACCACAAAAACGGCATTTCAAGACCCATACAAGGTCTGCCAACAACCCAAAATACATTCCCGACACAATGGGATTTTTCTACGGTTCAAAAAGGCAATTCATACGCTAATTTGAGCCCCAAACCGGTCAAAAATCCAAAAACGACCGCAAAAAGGCAAACGTGATTTTATCACGCCCCAAGGTGACCTAAAATACCAATAAGGTCCATTTCAAGGCAAACTGACTCAATTCAAGCTCAAACAGACGCTTATTTTGTCAGACGTAAGACCGTCGCAAAAGGCAAAAATCCAATTTTGCCCACAAACATCCAACGAAGGTCCTTAGATGGCAAACACGGGTTTTCCCAACTACAATGCAACCTAGTGGGACCCACTACCCAAGCAAATAAACTTGGCATTGTGAAATGAGACGGTTTCTCGCCTCAATCACGTTTTTCGAGCACAGGGAGCGGGAACGGGGATCAAAATGCAAACTAAAAGCACCCCTATACTCCTAAACAGGTTTCTAACCTAATACAAACATCAATTACACTCAAAATTGGCTCAATCAAAAACGCCCAATTCGATTTTTAGGGCAAAATTTCGCCCTAATTCAATCAAGCTAAAATCGACAAATTTGAAAGGATTCAAGAGGAAATACTTACCTTGAGATGACATTTGTTGACAATGGCACAAGCAAAAGCAAGCTAGAAGGTCCTTTAATGGCGATTTTGGCGAGATTTTGAGGTTGAAGATGAATAATCATCCGCAGCTCAACCTCGCGTCTTTTTAACAGAAAATAGGGAAGCCGACTTCTATCGCCAGATGGCTCGCGCCTAAACCAGGCCTCCCCTTTTCTTTTCAGCGAAATTTGGGCTTTGGCCCAATTTCCCATGACAAATTCCAAAATTTTCGTTGACGATATTGAATGTCGTCATTTCCTCGAAAACAAACAAAACCAAATAGTGAAAATTCAAATTCGCTATTTTCAAAAACTTCAAGCAAACGGCGATCGAAACCGCCAACTTCAAAAAACAAAAGCGAAAATTCAAAATCGCTATTTTCCTCCAACTTCAAAATAACAGCGAAAATTCAAAAACCGCTATTTCTCCAAATTTCAAGCAACGGCGGCACATAAACCGTCACTTCGATCAATAGTGAAGATTTCAAATTCACTATTTCATCAAATGTCAATGGCGGCACATAAAACGTCACTTCAATCAATAGTGAAGATTCCAAATTCACTATTTCTTTCAAATGTCAACGGCGGCAGATAAACCGTCACTTCAATCAATGGTAAAGATTCCAAATTCACTATTTCCATCAAATGTCAACGGCGTCACATAAACCGTCACTTCAAACGCTATAGCAAACTCAAATTTGCTATTTTCCTTCAAAATTAGAACAAACGGCGATCAAAACCGCCACTGCAAATTCAAACCGAAGAGTGAAAATTCCAAATTCACTATTCCCTCAAATACCAGCAGGGGGCTTCCTCGCGAAACCCACTCATTCCAAAAATAGTGATAGTGAGAACCCATACTCACTATTTCCCCAGCGACATCATGAGTTCGCTATTTTCGAAACAAGCTCAATCGACGCGGCTACTCCATGGTCAACCGACCGCACCACGGCTGGCGAGCCTTTGTCCGCACCCTTCCAAGGACACATCTCGAAGATGCCTCGGGTACATTTCCTTGTCTCAGCTGGCGAGCCTTACAACGCATCGCGGCTGGTGAGCCCTCCTCACATACGCACCACGGCTGGCGAGCCTTTGTCCGCACCCATCCAAGGACACATCCCGAAGATGCCTCGGTTACATTTCCTTGTCTCGGCTGGCGAGCCTTACAACGCATCGCGGCTGGCGAGCCCTCCTCACATACGCACCACGGCTGGCGAGCCTTTGTCCGCACCCATTCAAGGACACATCCCGAAAATGCCTCGGGTACATTTCCTTGTCTCGGCTGGCGAGCCTTACAACGCATCGCGGCTGGCGAGCCCTCCTCACATACGCACCATGGCTGGCGAGCCTTTGTCCGCAACCTTTCAAGGACAGATCCCGAAGATGTCTCGGGTACATTTCCTTATCACAGCTAGCGAGCCTTTGTCCGCAAACGTGCAAGGACATATCCGAAGATGCCTCAGGTATGACTCCTTCCTATGGCTGGCGAGCCTTTGTACGTAGTCTAACGGACTTTAAACGACACGCACGGGCAGTCGACAGACTCTAAAATGTTCCCGACGACAGGTCCTTGACTCATACCCTCGAGTCGCCTTGGCGTCGCCCTTCCCGACGGCGGGTCCTTGGCCCGAATCCTTTCGAGCCGCCTCGACGTCGCTTGGGTCTTCAGGTTGTAATCTTCGATTGACCTGGGGACTCTACTTTGACTTTCGCCCTGTCCAAGCCTCGGTCAAAGTGGGGGCTCAGAGATACCCGATGATCTGCTGAGACTCCAACAAACACCCGATGATTATCGGACTACAACATGTTTTGGGATCGCAGCGTTTGATCGACAGTTTGTGTACAACTTTACGTCGGAAAATTTAAAACGATTTCGAAAACAAAACATTTCAAAAATACCTGGAGTGTTTAATGCACGGCGACGGGGTCGCGATGACACTAACTAGAGTCAAAACCGACACCGGACCAAAAACCGACTCGAAAATTCAAATCCCGACTCCAACAATGAGTCAAACCGAGTCAAACACAAAAACCAAAATATCTCAAACCTTCTATGCTAAGTTTTCCTGAATTCATATTGGTCAAGTACCAAACATGTGACTACAAAACCTAGGATAGAACAAATCATGATTGCGTTTGTTGTGATAGTGACAACACAACTCGAAGTGCCGCGACGTGGCTCGCGCCTCTTTGAGCAGCCCAGGTGGCCACGTCGCTCAAAACTCACACAACCACTCATTCTCCTATAAATAACCCTCAAATGCCACCCATTTGAGACTTACGCGAGTGTCCGCCTTCTCTTTTCTCCCTTAAAATTCTCGACTCGACTTCTTAAGTCACAATCCGACGCGTATTTACGACCTACCGATCGTAAACACGAGCCTTACACATTGTTTGGTACCGTCATCATGTATTAAACCACTTGACCGACCACTTTGACCACTACACCATCACTAAACTTTTAAAACACTCTTTACTTACCAAAACGGTTTTAAACCGAGTTTTTTTCCGATCAAACGAGTTATTACACTTACGTCGGTCACTCGCCATAACCAAACATGTAAGTATGAGGGTGTAAAAATCCTCTTTTATTATGTTTTCATTTGTTTCATGACTTTAATATGCTAAAACATACATAACATGAACCAAACATGGGATAAACGGGCCAAAACCGATTTTTGGTCTGAGGCAGAAGCCCCTTAGGTCGCCAAATGGCTCGCGCCTAAATGGGGTACTCAGACCAGAGATCAACCGTGTTTGTTCTCGTCATTTCCCTTAACCCATTTTTCATATTTGTAATCGGTTTTTACCATTTCAAGTATTTTCGAAACCTTTTGTTTCATTTCACATGTTTTAACCATAAAGCATTTTTCACCCTTGGTTCTTCATACCATGACGGTTAAATCCTTGTTTCGGTGATAATATTTGGTTAATGACATTTAAAAAGTATTTTAAAGCCTTTTATTTCATTTCTTTACATTTTCAAACAAACACATTAGTCACCGACATAAAGTCATCCTTGGTTCTACATACCATGCCGGATTTTAACCCGGGTACGATGACGAGTACCGACTAATTACATTCAAAATGGACTTAAAACAATTAGTCCATAATCATTTTCAAAACTATTCATGTCAAGTTTGTCAAACCGAACCCGACACCGAATATCATCAAGTAATGATGATTATTCGAGTCTAGTTCTTCAAATCAACAAATGCGGTCTAAACGACCCTTTCAAAACCAAACCGGGTTCAAAAACCCATTTTTAACACGTTTTATAACGTTTTCTAAACAGTCAGAGCACGGCATACAACCGTTGGCTAACCCGCGCCTCAAGCAGGCCTTTTCTTTCTCATTTTCAAAACCAGAGGGAGGCCCCTTACACCGCCGGCTGGCTCGCGCCTCTTATAGCCGTCTGGTACAGGGCCTTTTCCCTTCCAGCATTAGCCTAGGACGATCCCGACTCCGGTTAACCCGGATATAGGACGGATCAGATGACTATTCGATTATTTAAAACCATATTTGCAAAATGCCTTACTAAGACAAATGGATCGTGTTATGCACCCTAAACCTAATACAGTAAATGGATGTTTAATTTCCGTCTTGCATGCAAATCAACCATTAATCCAAATCGACATCTTATACTTGATATTTGGATTAAATCAACCGACTTAGAAAGCTCTCACATGTTAGGTTTAAATTATTGGATGCGCATTCATGCATTTAAACCGTTTTATCAACTTTTGCATTCAACCAACCAAGATCGATCAGTAGAGGCCGCTAAACGCGGGCGGGATTGGGTTTCTGATTAAAGGGCTTCCCAATACGTACCTTCACCTCTTAGTCAAAAACTTTGGATAGTGGACGACCTTATCCAGGGCGTACGAGAGTCATTCTAGAGATAAGATGCTAAAGAGGGACGATTTCCTTATCTTTAGTACTTATGTCAAACGCTGCTTTGTGCTTTGATTTAACCGAGGTATAAAGTGGAATTCGAACGGATTCTAGGCATCCCACAAATGCTTGGTGGCGACTCCGAACATCTCTAATCGTTTCGAGACCCTTACCGAGACGAAACCGACCGATCTAAAACGATCCGGTCGAAGGCATTTTTACGCCGCCGAGCGTGGCTTTCAAAAGACCGCTATACGTCCACAGATTGGCTAGGCAAGTAGGTGGGCCATGTCCACAAGACGCTATGGTGCATTTTACATAGTTGCCTATAAGACTCAGTTGCATCAGTCTCAGTTGCAAGAAGACCCAAATCAGTGGGATTTGTATGCGTAGCCAGTTGAAGCTCCTCCAAGAGAGCCTTAGCAACAACTACTATTTTCCCAATATCAGAAAAGCCATTTCTATTAAGCATTCTCAGAGGCTTCTTGATATTTTTCAATTTAGTCACCAATTTAAACATAGGAGTCCCATTTATCTGACAGTTCCAAGACTGATGCACAATATTCTTGAATTCAGGATCCATGCTCCACATATTATAGTACTTAAACTCTTTTTTTTCTCCCAACTTATACTCCTATAGCAGACAATAGCAGTATGATCAAATAACCTCTCAGGGAGGAAATGTGCATAAGAATTAGGGTATAAATCCATCCACTCAACATTCACCAAAAATCTATCAATCCTAGAAAATCCCCTTGTAGCAGGAGCTTGCTTGTTATTCCAAGTGAAGAAAGCACCCCGTCCCTTAATATCATTGAAACCACAATAATGAACACAGTCTCTAAAGTCAGAAATATCAGCTCATAGAACATCATTGCCAATTCTCTCATTAAAATTTAACACATTATTGAAATCCCCACAGACCCTCCAAGAACTATGATATTGATTTTTCATAGTCCTTAGATGAGTCTATAGATCTTGTCTCTCCACATCATCATTAGAGCCATAAACAATAGACAACAAAAAATTATCTCCTGTAGCTAGTTCAGTCACCTGAACTGTAATAACTTGAGCATTCATATGAAGAGGGGTAATACCAAAAACTTGAGGATCCCCGATAGTCCAAATTCTATCTCTATGATGGTGATGATCATAATTATTTATTCCTTTTCAGTGAGTCCCTAAAACTTGTAAAACATTATCAAACTCATGTTCTTTTATTTTAGTTTCCACCAAACCACATAATCTTATATTATTCTGAAAAAGAAATTGCTTAACATCTAATTGCTTGTTAATCCCATTTATTCCTCTCACATTCCAACAGCCAATTCTATCCATTGACAACAAATCCAGGTGGTTCCTCCGATCTCCAATTCAAATTAGCCCTAGAAGTGGGACTAGCTGTGAGAACTTCCACATAAGATTTAGCAGGGGAAACATTCACAGGAGTGACATGTTCCTGCCTAGAGATTTGTTGTATGACAGGCACAGAAGTAAGCACTGAAGAATTATGGTAAGTAGGGCCACCAAAAGGCACCTCAGGCACCTTTGGAGGGTCAGGAACCTTATTTCTCTGAACAGGTCTCCAAACCTGCTGAGATTGTTTGGGGACAGGTTTAGCCAGAGGGACATTAGGTTTCTTCTTTTTGCACATCTCTGAAGTATCACCTATTCCTTTACAGGAGCTACAAACTGAAGGTTTCCATTCGTACTCCACCAAAATACTAACCTCTTTGCCCAGTTCATCTAGGAAATGAAGCTTTTCAGGAAATTCCTGGCCAACTTCAACCTCAACCAACAGACGAGCATATCCCAATCTAGTTCTATCCTCAGTAGCCCCATCTCGTTTAATAAATTTGCCCAGCAAATCTGCTAACTTTTCCAGGCAAGTTTTGCTCCAAAACTTAAGAGGCAGCCCACAAAGACGAAGCCAAATAGGGACAAACTGAACTCGTTCCTTAACCAATCTGCAATCCTCAGCCCAGGGTTTGACAACTAAAGGTTTGTTGTCGAACATGGGAAAACCTTGCTGTAAAACGAGGGATTGGCATTCTTTAGTCGGGAAATGCACCAAAAAAACACCATTTGGAAGGAAAGATATTTTATCAATTTCGTATGCCGCCCAGATCTTCCTAACAAATCCCTCTAATAGTTCCCAAGGAGGATTACTCCCTAACACATAACAAACAACAGCAGTATCCCAGTAATTCAATTCAGACTCCACACCAGCTTTAGTAAATTGCAACAACTTAGAAGCAGCAGGGGTTTGAGATTTCTTAGGAGATGTGGTTTTTTTACCTTTAACTTCAGTCCACTCTGATGCATCTTCAACCGAATTACTGTCAGAAACCTCTGCTTCATCCACTATAGTAGTAAGATCCAATTCAAGAATTCCAACAATTTCACTTACTTCTCTCGTCTTTTGAGCATCTGCAAATTGAGGAACCGCAGGCGTTTGAGACGAAGACGGGATGTCCATATCAAGATGTAGATCAGAACAATCAGAAAAAGAAAGACGGATTTTAGCACGCGATTTGATTTTATTTTTTAGCTGGGATTTTTTTTGTGATTTTCCTTGCCATTGTGCAAGTTAGAACCCTAATAAATCTAGAGAGAAGTTAGAGCTTTCTCTCTCTAATCCCATTTTTTTTGCTGTTATTATTATTCTAATTATCAACTTTGAACCTCATTATATAGCAGCACAATATTTTTTTTTTTAATCCGCAAACAAAATTTTCTAGCCCATCGTAAACTTGATTCCTGGATCCGCCCATGCCGGGAACATTAAAATATTACGAGCATATAGACTAGCTTCAGCCAGGACTATTTCTTGGTATCTTCCAGTGATAGAAAAGCAATAGGAATTCAAAGGTGGTAAGCTTGTTGGAAAATGGTGATTAGCTAAACCTAAATGTTAAACACAAATAAAATATAACCTTCAATGGAGGCTAATAAGCAATAACTATATAAGTCTATAACCAATGTTCCACCAGTAGAAAGATTAGGACGATGAAAATTGAATTACCAAGCAACCTCTAAGCCTTCAAAAATATAATAGTTATAAAGTATGTTTTAAAGGTTTCAAATTAAATAGTTCATGGAATTTAATGGTGGAAAATGAGTCATCTATTCCTAAATTTCGTCTAGTCAATTGCCATTTTATGATTTCATGCTTAACACCTCATATAACTACTAAAGTATGCGTGCCATGGAACACACTAATTTAAAAAAATAAAAAAAAAGTTGAAGGAGTAAGAAACTAAAAATAAGAGGAAGGTTCACTCCAAATTTTTTAATGTAGTAAGTTTTACATATTAACAAATTCTTAAGTTTTACCATGTCACCCACTAAGCTTACGCTTGAACTTCGGTCCAAACGACTAGGAATCCTCTCCATTTTCTTTCTCTCTATTTCTTCTCACTAACCCATTTAATAATATTATCCTCTCCATACTCTATTAAACTTTTATTTCTATACATAAATTGTGAACCGTTCGATGTTGATAAAATTCAATCTCGTCCGTTGATAGAAAATGAACTCTCCATTTTTTTTTTTAGAAAATGGAGAAGAATTTTACTCGGTCCAAACTAATTTGTTTTTTCCCCTACCACTTCTACTCTGCTCCCCCTTGACCATTGCCTCAAAATCAACTCGACTTTCTTTTTTGTGAAATTGGGTGTATTGTTAGAGATTGGAATGGATCTTGGGTCTTTAGGTGGATAAATTGTTGGGTCCTGCTATATATCGTCGACAATTTACTAATTATCGTCGACATTTAATGTAAATTTTCAAGTTTGCCCTCCATAACATAACTCCATTTTCGTCTCACTAAAATGCAATTTCCGTCTCACTAAAACACAAGTCAATTTCCGTCTCACTAGTGTCTCACTAAAATCTTTCAAACAAAAAAAAAAGACGGTTTTTTTTTTTTAAAAAAAGTGGGATTTGTAATTAACAACATGAACGAGAACTTAGCGATTATCGATTACCGCACCAAAAATTAATCTAAGTCAGAAAATGATTTTTTTAAATAAAAAAAAAAAAAAAAAAAAAATTCCGGACGAGAAACATTTTCGTCCAGACCAAGGTCCGGACAAAGAAAATTTTCGTCCAGACCATGGTCCAGACAAAAATATTTTTCGTCCAGACGGAAAATATTTTCGTCCAGACCCAGGTCCAGACGAAAAATATTTTCGTCCGGAATTTTTTTTTTTAAAAAGAAAAAATTTAATTTTTTTTTTCCGGACGAAAATATTTTTCGTCTGGACCTGGGTCTGGACGAAAAATATTTTTGTCTGGACCATGGTCTGGACGAAAAATTTCTTTGTCCGGACCTTGGTCTGGACGAAAAATTTCTTCATCCAGGCCCTTTTTCAACAATTTTTTTTTTAAAAAAAATTATTAATTTCCGTCTTAAATTAGTTTTGGGTGCGTGGATCGATAATCGCTAATTAAAATAAGTTTCAATAAATTAAAAAATTAAAATAAAACGAACTATCCCCGAATGGGGTTTATTAGTAATTATTAATTATTTTTTTACGAAAACAATAAGACGGAAAAAATATAAGGGGGAGTGTGAGGGAGGGGTAGTTTTGGAAGTTCATTAAAATTGTCGACGATCTTTACAGGCAGGAAATTGTTACCATGTGATATAGGACCCTTTTACGCCTTTCTCGCCTCTATTTTCATGCCAACCGACTCCATTTGAGTCGGTTTTGATCTTCCTTTCTCGTGTTTTGTGTCCCTATTTCCTTCACTATGACATTTTGGCCTCCTTGCAAAAATTGAGGCGGGAACGGGTGAAAAGATGCAAGGAAGACGGGTTGGCTAAGCTATGCGTGAAGAAGAAGGGAATTCATGCTGAGATGTATTCCCAGCCGGTAGGCCGGCAGCCGGCCAGCCGGCTGGGAGTGCAAGTATATACAAACTCAAGTCAAACCATGCATAGAGGTATTCCCAGCCGGTGGCCCGGCAGCCGGCCAGCCGGCTGGGAGAACGTTCAAGCTGAAAACACAAGCTTTTTGAAGGAAGATACAGGAATCTCCCAGCCGGTCAAAAGACCGGCAGCCGGCTTCCGGCTGAGAGTTCCCCCAAAGGCTAAAAGTCAAGTTCCAAGTCAAAGGTATCCCAGCCGGTCAGGGACCGGCGGCCGGTTGACTGGCCAAGCATACCTGATGACTTCAAAATATTAATTCAACTTCCAGGAAACTCCCAGCCGGCCAGAGGACCGGCGGCCGGTTGACCGGCCGGGAGTGCAAAGACGTGTTTTAAAGCCCATTTCGAATCCTACCCTAATCTTGGTGGAAACTATATATACCCCCTCCCTTAACCATTTGTACACACATTCCCAGATCTGAATTTATTTCCCTTTCAAAGCTTCAAACTTTGTTAATTATTTTGTTAATCATTCCTTAATTAGACTAGTTCTTCAATTAATTAGTAATTGAAACTGGGTTGTAAGAAGATTGAAGGTTCCTCCTTCTTTATTTTTCTATCCTAATTCCTTTCTTGCTATTTGATTGGTATTATTTCTCTCCCTATTTTCATTTGTTTACATTTGCTTTTCCTTCAAGTTTGTTTGATTGTTTTTGTTAAATTTGCACCTTTGTTGTTTGATTGTTGTTGTTTTCATCATTGTTCATCTTTTCATTGTTCATCTTTGTATTATTTCTCTTTCCTTTGTTCACCCTTGCTAGTTGTCCTCAAAGACTTAATCTTTGAGTGGATTGTGTTAAAGATTGTGTCTTTTAGTTTGTTCATCCTTGTTATTAGATTAAACCATCTTTCTTTATAATTATTGTTGGATTGTTGCATGCTTAGAAGTAGAATTCATCCTATCACCATGTTTATGCTTAAAGACTCTAGCTTTGTTGTTTATTTTGCCTTTAGAAACATGATTAGTGAGTAGTCTCCTTCTAGGACTCGGTTTGACCCGATATGGGTAATTTCACTAACTAATTATCATTAAGGCTAATTTGTGGGGAAAATTGGTGAGGGTAGTTTAGAGGAATTTGCATGTTTAAGGTTTGGGTTTTGGGTAGTGTCAACTTGTGACCCTTGTCCACCAACGGGAGTTGGTTAGGTTGTAAATTGGATACCCGAAATTTGACCTTGTCACCAACTAAGGTTGAGACCGGAAGGGAGAACCGAGGGAGGGTGCCTCTAGGCTAGCGTTTGAAATCGACCTCCGGAAGGAGGAGTGGGATGACCCGGAATATAATGAGGGCTTAATGACCTTGACCATTTACTTGACCTCCTTGGGAAAATGCATGTTCTTGGGGTTGACGGGTTTTGAGTTAGGGATACCGGCTTTCGAACCCGGGAGGGGGGTTAGTCGGAGTAGCTAGTGTCCTATTGCGAGACCGGAAGGGAGGTTCTAGGCGAATTAGAGCCATCTCTCCCTTACCTTTCTACCCCTTTTGATTAGCCGAGACGATTAGTATGTGGAATTACTTATATTCGTGGGAGAACCGAGTCCTAGTCCTTCTCTTTATTAGATCTATCCCTTATCTTTTAGATCGTTCTTATCTTGTCTAGTTTAAAGTCTTTAAATTTGTTAGTTTAGTGCTAGTTTGTTACCTCCATCTTTGTTATTTATCGACTTAGCTAAGCTTGTGAATTAGAACGATTAGTACTCCACCTACTCCTTGTGGGATTGACCCTTTAAAGTGTACAACGATAAAATTGTGCACTTGCGAGGTTTAACTTGAAACCATCAAGTTTTTGGCGCGGTTGTCGGGGAGTACGGCTTGATATTAATCCTTTTTGTTCTAGTTTAGACTAAGTCCTTTGTTACTAATCCTTTCTTTCAAGTGCTTAGGTCTTTTGCATGAGTAGGCGACGAAGAAGAGGTCAACCAACATATCCACTTGATCGCGAAATTGAAGCCACGGCAAGAAGACTTAATTCTCTAAGAAGAAGGGGTTTACTTGATACACCGCCAATTGAAGAAGGTAATCACCAAGAAGCTACCGACGTGTTTGAAAATCCTTTCGGGGTTTTAGAAGAAGAACCTAACACCATGGGTGATCCGGTTCCGATAAGAGACACTATGACTCCTAAGCACATAGTCAATCCAAGCATCCAAAGACCGAGAATTCAAGCTAATAACTTTGAGATTTAAAATGCCTTGCTCAACCTTGTTCAAGACAACCAATTTGGAGGAGGTCCCTTGGAGAACCCAAATGATCATCTAAATGACTTCCTTGAAAATTGTGATATGTACAAGTCAAATGGAGTCTCCGATGACGCGGTTCGCCTTAGGTTGTTCCCCCGTTCTCTTAGGAGTTCGGCCAAGGATTGGTTGAAGAACTGTGACCCGGATTCCTTCAAAACATGGGATGAGTTGGCTTCGGCATTTTTAAACAAATATTTCCCACCCTCAAGAACGGCCAAAGTCAAGAGTGAACTACAAAGTTTTACTCAAGAAGAGGATGAGACCTTATATGAGGCATGGGAACGGTATAAGAAGCTCCAACGGTTATGCCCTCACCATGGCATCTCCGAGGCCGAGCTAGTGAACAACTTTTACAAAGGGTTGACTCAAGACCTTAGGCTTTCATTGGATGCGGGATCGGGAAAAGGTGCCTTAGACATTTTGGGGCATAAAGCGGCAAAGGAACTAATTGAGGAGATGGCCTCAAGAACTATGGAATGGGGAAGTGATAGGCAAATGAGAAAGGGCAAGAGCAAGGATTCTAATTCGGTTTTGAATGTGGAGGTTAAGGGTATGCTAGATGTACTCACCCAACAAGTTGCTTTGCTAAATTCAAAACCTAAAGGCTCTGATATGAGGCAAGTCTTGTCGTGTGAGTTGTGTGGCGAACAAGGGCACACTCCCATTAGGTGTCCCTTGATTGCACCCCTCCAAGAGGAATGCTACGAGCAAGAAAATGGAGTTTGGGAATCAACTAGTGCAAGACAAGGGTTCAACAATAATAACAACAACAAATTCGTCAATGGAAAAAGAACTCACCCTTTCTTATCTTATGCTTCACAAAACATTCAAAATCCAACCACTTCCCAACCTCAACAACAACAAAGGTTCAATCAAAACTCTCAATTACAAAGACAAATTCCACCCGGTTTCCAAGGGAAACAATTCATCACCCAAAACCAACAACCATTTGGGGGTTTCAAGGGGCAAAATTTCAATCAACAACAAAACCAAAATTTCCAACCACAAAACCAAAACTTCCAAACCCCTCAAAAACCATCTTGGGAACAAGCCTTTGAACAATTGGTTATTGCAAATCAAAAATCCGACTCAAAGCTTGATAACCACATTACCGCACAAAATCGGGTTAATGATGAAATACGAGCATCCGAAAAGGCAACGGAAACTTATGTGGCCCAAATTTCTCAACAATTGAGTCAATTGGCTCAAAATCCGGGGAAGTTTCGGGGTAATACGGTTAACCCAAGGGAGATGAATGCGGTATTTTTTAGGAGTGGGAAGCAATTGGAGGAGGTTGAGAAATCTCCTAAATGGAAGAGGAAGAGGGTGTCTAGTGAAGTAGTGAAAGAGCACCCGGTTGAAGTTGTGGAAGAAGATGAGATTATGGTGGAGAATTCTAAGGAGGTGGAGATAGTTGACCCTCCAAATCAAGATGAGCCTATTGCAACTAAGGCCAAAGAATGTACGCCACCCCCAAGGGAGTATGTAGCACCGGTACCCTTTCCACAAAGGCTTGCAAGGCCTAGGCTTGAAAAGAAATATGAGAAGTTTGTTGAGATCTTGAAGGGAATGAATGTCACTATTCCTTTCCTTGATATGATTACCGAAATTCCATCTTATGGCAAGTTTCTTAAGGAACTTGTCACTTTGAAGAAGAAGAATGGAGAGGTGCAAACCATCAACCTCTCTAAGGAATGTAGTGCTATTCTTACTCACACCAACAAGCTTCCAAACAAGTTAGAAGATCCGGGTAGCTTCTCTATTCCTTGTTCTATCCAAGGGACTATTAAAAGAGCATTGTGTGACTTGGGGGCTAGTGTGAGCCTCATGCCACTTTCAATATTCAAGAGGCTTGATTTGCGAGATTTGAAACCAACTAGAGTTTCACTTCAACTAGACGATCGGTCGGTTAAATTTCCCATTGGTGTGATTGAAGATGTACCCTTGGTTGTTGGAAAGCTTGTCATACCATGTGATTTCTTTGTTATGGATATGCCCGAGGATCACAATGTGCCTATTATTTTGGGGCGGCCTTGTCTTGCTACCGGTAGAGCTATGATCGATGTAAAGAGTGGCAAGCTATATTTACAAGTGGGTGAAGATAGAGTGGAATTTGAACTCCACAAGTCCATGGAAGCTCCATCTCTAGGGGGCACTTGTTGCATTGTAGACATTCTTGAGAATCCCATGGAAGAGCATGACCCAAAAGCTTCCTCTATGGATCCCTTGGAGACTTGTCTTGTTAGTGCGTATGAGGTCGATGACAAAGATGTTGAGACTCTTGCTTATGTATGGATGTTGGATTCGGCTCCAATTCATGAACAAGCTCCCAAGTTTGAAGTGTCGGAAGTCAGTAAGAAGGAGGAGAGTTCCACGCCTCCTCCTACGGTTGAAATTAAACCTCTTCCCTCTTCTTTGAAATATGAATTTCTAGGTGATGATTCCACTTATCCCGTCATCATCAATAGTTCACTTGATGACACCCAAACCACAAAACTAATTTCTTTGCTTAAAAGGTTTAAGGGTGTCCTTGGGTACACGATTGGTGACCTCAAAGGGATTAGTCCCTCTTTGTGTACTTATAAAATTCTACTTGAAAATGAGGATGCATCCTCCATTGAGCCACAAAGAAGGCTTAACCCCATAATGAAAGAGGTTGTGAGGAAAGAGGTCCTCAAGCTACTTGATGCCGGCATTATCTATCCTATCTCGGATAGTAGGTGGGTAAGCCCGGTTCATGTAGTTCCCAAAAAAGGAGGCATGACGGTAGTGCGAAATGACAAGAATAATTGATTCCTACAAGGACGGTAACCGGGTGGAGAATGTGTGTGGACTATAGGAAGTTGAACAAGTTCACCCGGAAGGATCACTTCCCCTTACCGTTCATGGATCAAATGCTAGAAAGATTAGCTCAACACAACTATTTTTGCTTCTTGGATGGCTATTCGGGATTTTTCCAAATCCCCATCCATCCAAGTGACCAAGAAAAGACCACCTTTACTTGTCCATTTGGCACCTATGCATATAGGAGGATGCCATTTGGGCTATGTAATGCTCCCTCTACCTTTCAAAGAGCTATGATGTCAATTTTCTCCGACTTCATTGAACAAGAAATGGAAGTTTTCATGGATGATTTCTCGGTTGTTGGGAAAAGTTTTGAAAGTTGTTTAATGAATTTGGAGAAAGTTTTGAGCAAGTGTCAAGAGTCTCACCTTGTACTTAATTGGGAGAAGTGCCATTTTATGGTACAAGAAGGTGTTGTGTTGGGACACATAGTGTCCAATCGTGGAATAGAAGTTGATAAGGCTAAGATCGAGGTCATAGCTAGTCTCCCACCTCCCACCAATGTCAAGGGGGTGAGAAGTTTCCTTGGACATGCGAGCTTTTCTCGCCGCTTCATCAAGGACTTCTCCAAGATTACGAGACCTTTGACCAAGTTGTTAGCCAAAGATACTCCTTTCGTGTTCTCTAACCGATGTCTTGATGCTTTTAATAGGTTGAAGGAAGCTTTGACAAGTGCTCCAATTATACAACCTCCGGATTGGAGCTTGCCGTTTGAGTTAATGTGTGATGCGAGCGATCATGCCTTGGGTGCGGTTTTAGGCCAAAGGAAGGATGGAAAGGTGCATGCAATTCATTATGCAAGCATAACTCTTGATGATGCTCAAATAAATTACTCAACAACGGAAAAGGAGCTCTTGGCCGTGGTTTTTGCAATGGAAAAGTTCCGGACCTACTTGGTGGGAGCTAAGGTTATAGTGTTCACCGATCATGTTGCCTTGAGACACTTGCTCATCAAGAAGGAGTCCAATCCTCGGTTGATTAGGTGGATATTACTTATCCAAGAGTTTGACATGGAAATTAGGGATAAGAAAGGAGTTGAAAATGTGGTGGCCGATCATTTATCCCGGCTAATCAACCTCAATGTTGACAATGGGCTCCCTATCAATGATTATTTGCCCGATGACCACTTGTTGTCCCTAAGCTTGGGTGAAGCACCGTGGTATGCGGATATTGTCAATTATTTGGTCTCCGGGATAATCCCTCGTGATTATGACTTTCACAAGAAGAAGTTCTTTCATGATGTGAAACACTATTATTGGGATGACCCATGTTTGTATAAGTCTTGTGCCGATGGGATGATAAGAAGGTGTGTTCCAAGAGAGGAAGATACCTCCATAATGAGCCATTGCCACGACTTACCTTGTGGTGGCCATGCAAGTTCCAAGAAAACGGCCGCTAAAGTACTTCAATGCGGTTTCTTTTGGCCCTCTCTATTCCGTGACGTTGCCTTTTATGTTAAAGGATGTGATAAATGTCAAAGGAGTGGAAATATCACAAGGAAACATGAAATGCCAATGAATTTCATGCTTGAGGTTGAGCTTTTTGATGTGTGGGGGATAGATTATCAAGGTCCCTTCCCATCATCGTTTGGAAATGAATACATACTTGTGGCGGTCGACTATGTAAGCAAATGGGTTGAGGCGATCCCGACCAAAACTTGTGATGCTAAGGAAGTGATCAAGCTACTTCAAAAGATCATTTTTCCAAGGTTTGGGGTCCCAAGAGTCCTCATTAGCGATCGTGGCACGCATTTCGGAGAAAGAGCATTGGAAGCTTTGTTGAAAAAGTATGGTGTGCAACAAAGGAAGAGTCTTGCCTACCATCCTCAAGCTAATGGGCAAGCTGAGATTTCCAACCGAGAGTTGAAGACTATACTCGAGAGAACCGTGAACAAGTCAAGAAAGGATTGGTCCTTGAAGATTGATGATGCTTTGTGGGCTTACCGGACGGCCTTCAAAACACCGATCGGTACCTCACCATTCCTATTGGTGTATGGCAAGGCTTGTCATTTGCCGGTGGAACTTGAACACAAGGCCTATTGGGCCATCAAGCATCTCAACTATGACTTGAAGACGGCCGGTGAGAAAAGACTTCTTGATTTGAATGAATTGGAGGAATTTAGGCTAGAAGCCTATGAAAATGCTAAGTTGTACAAAGAAAGGACGAAAAGATTTCATGACAAGTGCATAATTAGAAGAGAGTTCAAGGAGGGTGAATTGGTTCTTCTATATGATACCCGCTTGAAGTTCTTTTCCGGAAAGTTGAGGTCGAAGTGGACCGGACCCTTCACCGTTGTCCGATCTTTCCCTCATGGGGCGGTTGAAATAAGCCAAGGAGACCGAACTTTTAAAGTAAACGGTCAAAGATTAAAGCACTATCACGTTGGCAATCCCGTCCAAAAGGAAATGAAGATCCTTGAAACCTTTCTAGTCAATTAAGCTTTTTCGTCCTCACCATGAAAATTGTTGGCTTGTTTACTTGGTCGAGCCTACGACGTAAAACAAGGGCGTTACATGGGAGGCAACCCATGCAATCTTGTAAATATCATGCATTTAGCAAGGAATTTTGGACGGATGATACTCGTCATTTTGGTTGATTTCGGTTGAAATTATCGAAGAATTTGGGATTTTGTTTGATGAACAAGCGTTTTACCATTTATTGGCCCTTGTCCGACGTCATGAGTCGGGTTTGAAAGTCGAAAACACGGAAATCGAGGGCAATAGGTGACGGGATATGAGATAGGGGCATATTGGAGAAAATGTGATGGAACGTAGTCCCAGCCGGGTGACCGGTGGCCGGTCTTCTGACCGGCTGGGAAGTTCCTGTAACTTCAATTAACATGTGATATTTTGAAGGATGAGTTGTCCCAGCCGGTAGGCCGGCAGCCGGTCCACCGGCTGGGAACGCGTTTATTAGGAGAGTCCTTCAATTTGACAAGGGAAAGTTGTCCCAGCCGGCCGGCCGGCAGCCGGTCCACCGGCTGGGAATGTGTATAAATGGGAAATGTAACAAAATGACTTGGAAGGGAAGTCCCAGCCGGCAAGCCGGCAGCCAGCCCACCGGCTGGGAATGCTTAAATGAAAGAATTGAAGATTGGGTGTTCTCCCAGCCGGGTGACCGGCGGCCGGTCCTCTGACCGGCTGGGAGTTTTCTGTAACATTTTGAAGAATTTTGAAAAGTACCCGTTTTCCTAGCCGGGTGACCGGCGGCCGGTCTTCCCACCAGCTGGGAGTGTTCTGATCGGGATTTTAACACAAATTCACCCAATATCACTTCATTATTTCGACACCTCTCTTCACTCTTCTCTCCCTCTAACCCTAACCCCTCTCCCCTAATCTCACCAACAACCTCTCCCACCACCCCCTACCACCTCCCTACCACCCACTAACTGAAGGGTAATATCCGTATAAAACCCTTAAATTATAGGACTATAACGCAAATTTAATACGTGATTTATTGTCATAAACGAAAAACAATGAAAAACGATAAAGCACAAGAATTAACCTTCGGTCCTAGTGCAATTCGGCAATGAGAGATCAAAGTAGACCTCCTCCTAATTGTTGCACCCAAGATCGTCTGAGAATATGCCCTTGTGCTAGAAATGTGTTCTCTAATTGCCTTGCAATATTGAGAGAACTTGATGTGAGTTTTCTTTAGATGTGAGATCTGAATTTTGAGAAGAAAAATGTCTCTCAAAACCCTAATTTTGTTGTCAAAATGAATTAGGTCACAAAAGGAGAGAAGGCTCTCCTTTTGTTCTCTAGCATTCGGCCAAACCGAGCTCATCATGGGGAAGTGGGCTTCCACTTCCTCTTAATTTTAACTCGTGGTCCGGTTCGTAAATTGCTAAAATGTATATGACGCGGTTTTGTTATAATTTGTCATCGGTTATCGGTTATTAAAGCATCAACTAATAACACGGATTAGTTGAATTATTAATACATGTCCGACAAAGACAATATCGTATAATTAATTTATTCAATATACATTAATCAAATATAAATCGCTTTATATTTAATTTACGAATTAACCGCTTAATTCGTCTTAGCCATTTTTATTTAATCCGTATTAAATAATTATCTCAACATCGCGTTTGACTAATTATTAGTCAATAACTCCGACTAACTGGTTAGTCAAAATTTGGCATCAACATGACTGTATTTTCATACCGTCACATCTCTCAAACGTATCCTATAGGTGTGACTTTTAGGGACCAGTTGATCACCGCCATCTGTATGACAATAACGTCAAACTTATCTAGCAAGCCAACCGTTATTGATAAACGTGGACCAACTGATTATGATACAAAAGTATACCCTTTGATCCTTTTAGAGATTTATAAGTCCTTGCACTAACTGTAAAGGACACCAGCCCCAACAAGCTCCCACTTGTCCGTACAAGTGTATGTGCAATGACGTTATCCGCACTAACTGGAGGACACAGCTCCAACAAACTCCCACTTGTCCGTACAAGTGTACGTGCGATAACCGATTCTCATATTCATTTAAAATTTCTCCCACTCAATGTAAAACAATTTGCAGATCCGGATCCGCAAAGGTCGTATTTTACAATTGATCTGTATCTAGAGTGGTTTCCTCGACTAGAGAGTAACTCAACTGATAAAACGAATTCGTATTCGAGCATGGCCATGCATTTCAGTTACAGCTCCTCGAGTGGCCCTGAGAAATATCGAGTACCTGATAAAGGCTGAATATTTTCTTCAACTCGACTCCTTCCGATCTAAGCACAGCATGAAATGACCCAGAAAAAATCTACTTGACCCCCTGTTACGGATGACCGTGAGAAAGAAACCAAAGTCACCCAAAATCTGCCTTAGTCTCAAGAGACAGTCGATAGTCAAAATAATCGACTCTTAGGATCACCATGGCGGTCCTATCCACGACCGGGCACCGAATGTTATAAAACATTTAGGACTCCACGTCGATGTCATAATTGTGTCCTACGAAATATCCGTATAAATCGCCTCTGTGATTGGTCAGTCAACCGGTTGACTTATGGCTCGTTGAACCCACCATCAACCAACGTCACAAAATAATTGCCAGAGTTATCAGCTCATGTGGGCAATTAAGGACTAAAAGTATAATGTTTGTTCAGCTCACTTTGTGGTGTTCAAAATTGTCGTACAAATCCACATGAAAAACAAAATATATAAATATCAAAACGATGATGTCGTATAGAGTACAAAAGAGAATGAATCTAATCCATAAAAGAGTACTACAACTTAGGAACACGTTTAATTCCCATGGAATTAACATGCCCTTCATGCTTATCTTGTCGTAATGGTTTAGTGAGAGGATCTGCTATGTTATCATCTGTAGCAATCTTTTCTATCACTACTTCCTTTTGCTCCACGTAATCTCGGATTAGATGAGCTTTCCGTTGTACATGTCTAGACTTGTTGCTAGACTTTGGCTCCTTAGCTTGGAAGATGGCACCTCTATTGTCGCAATAGATGGTGATCGGGTCATTCGAACTAGGCACTACAGAGAGTCCTTGTAAGAATTGACGCATCCATATCGCTTCCTTTGCGACTTCGGACGCGGCATAGTACTCGGACTTAGTCGTAGAATCTGCTTTGTAACACTTTGTTTGGAACTCTTCCAGGTGATCGCAGCGCCATTAAGAGTAAAAACGAATCCAGGTCGAGATTTCGAGTCATCTCGATCCGTTTGGAAGCTAGCATCTGCGTAATCGGTTGCGCATAGCTTTTGATCGCCTCCATAAGTCAATGCCCAATCTTTAGTCCTCCGTAGGTACTTAAGAATGTTCTTGACAGCCATCCAATGTGATTCACCGGATGCTTTGTTGGAATCGACTTGTCATACTCAATGCATATGCCACGTCCGGACGTGTGCATATCATGGCATACATGATTGATCCTATAGCCGAGGCATAAGGAATCCGTGTCATGCGCTCTTTCTCTTCCGGTGTCTCTGGTGCCTGAGACTTGCTCAAATGCACCCCTGGAGCCATAGGAAGAAACCCCTTCTTGGAGTTAGTCATGCTGAATCTCTCTAGGACTTTGTCTATGTAAGACTCCTGACTGAGAGATAACATCCGTCGTGATCTATCTCGATAGATACGGATGCCCAGAATTCTTTGTGCCTCACCCAGATCTTTCATCTGGAAATGGTTTTTCAACCATACTTTCACCGAAGTTAAGAGAGGTATGTCACTCCCAATCAGGAGTATGTCATCGACATATAATATTAGGAAGACAATCTTGCTCCCACTCGACTTGATATAAAGACATGGTTCCTCGACCGATCGAGTAAAACCATTTTCTTTAATCACTTGGTCGAAGCGATGATTCCAACTCCGAGATGCTTGCTTAAGTCCATAAATGGAACGCTTAAGCTTGCACACTTTCTTAGGATTTTGTGGATCGATGAAACCTTCGGGTTGTACCATGTACAACTCTTCCTCCAAAAAGTCGTTTAAGAAGGCGGTTTTCACATCCATCTGCCAAATTTCATAGTCATGAAAAGCGGCAATCGCTAAGATAATCCGAATGGAACGCAAAGATGACTACGGGTGCAAAAATTTCATCGTAGTGCAGACCTGGCACTTGGGTGAAACCTTTAGCAACTAGTCGTGCTTTATAGATATCTTGTTGACCTTCCAAAGAATGCTTTATCTTGTAATGCCATTTGCATTGAAGGGGACGAACCTTAGCAGGTAAGTCAACAAGATCCCATACGTTGTTCTCATACATAGAGTCCATCTCGGATTGCATGGCCTCAAGCCATAGCTTTGAGTCGGAACTGGTCATGGCACCTTTATAGGTTGCGGGTTCACTACTCGTTAAGAGTAGAATGTCATCTATCTCATGTTCCTCGACCATACCAATGTATCTGTCCGGAGGAATAGAGACTCTTCCCGACCTCCTAGGTTCCTCAGGAATATTCACCGTAGCCGGGATTGAAGGAATTAGTTCCTCCAATGGTTGCTCGGTATTTGGTTCTGGAATCTCCGACAGGTCGAAGGTTCTATCACTCTTTGCATTCTCGAGAAATTCCTTCTCTAAGAATGTCGCACTAGCCGCAACAAAAACACGTTGTTCGGTTGGCGAATAGAAGTAATGACCAAGTGTTCCTTTAGGATAATCTATAAAGTATGTCTTGACCGATCGCGGGCCGAGCTTATCCTCGTGTTTCCACTTGACATAAGCCTCGCAGCCCCAAACCCGTATAAAGGACAAGTTAGGGACCGTTCCCTTCCATAGTTCATATGGAGTCTTGTCAACAGACTTTAGACGGACTTGGTTAAGTATTAGAGCAAATGATCAAGAGCATAACCCCATAATGAGTCAGGCAACACGGTGTGACTCATCATGGATCGAACCATATCAAGTAGTGTTCGATTTCTCCGTTCGGATACACCATTCAACTGCGGTGTTCCAGGTGGAGTTAACTGTAGGGCAATCCCACAGTCTTTAAGGTGTTGATCAAACTCGTGAGAAAGATACTCGCCACCACGATCTGAACGTAGTGTTATAATCTTTCTACCCAAAGAGGTTCTGCCCTATTCTGTATTCTTTGAATTTCTCAAAGGATTCACTTTTATGCTTCATTAAGTAGACATAACCATATCTACTTAAATCGTCCGTGAAAGTGATGAAATACCTATAGCCTTCTCGTGCGGTGATTGACATAGGTCCACATACATCCGTGTGTATGAGTCCTAATAGGTTAGCAGCGCGCATTCCAACACCTTTGAAGGAAATCCGAGTCATCTTACCGATGAGACATGATTCACACGTGCCAAATGATTGAAAATCAAAGGCCGAGATAGCTCCATTTTTGATGAGCTGTTTAACGCGTTTCTCATTAATGTGTCCCATACGGCAGTGCCATAGATACGTTTGATCTTTGTCACCAACCTTTAACCTTTTATTCGTTACGTGTAATATTTCGGTGGTCTGATCTAAAACATAAATTCCGTTCATGGAGACTGCCTTGCCATAAATCATATCGTGTAATGAGAAAATGCAAGTATTATTCTCTATTACAAATGAAAATCCAAGTTTGTCAAGTGCGGCCGAAATAATGTTTTTAGAAAGACTGGGTACATAATAGCAGTTATATAAAAATAACTCAAATCCGCTAGGAAGCCGGATCACATATGTTCCCCTCGAGACGGCAGCCACTCGTGCTCCATTCCCGACACGCAGTCCACCTCACCCTTTACGAGGGGTTCGATGTTTCGAGCCCCCGCACATGATTACACAGATGAGAACCACAACCAGTATCAAGTACCCAAGTTCCGTAACTTGCGTGGTTAATCTCAATCATATGAATAAAAGTAGAAGAGGATGAAGACATACCAACAGGTTTAACGCGACCTGCCTTTAAGTCCTCATGATAAACAGGACATGTACGCCTCTAATGCCCAGTCTTGTGGTAATGATGGCATTCCATGTTTTCATTCTTGCTCTTTGTCGTGCCTGATGAGGTGCTCGACTCACCAGGCCCACTCTTACCTGAACCCGACTTCTTGAACTTCGGTTTACCTACTGTTAGGTTTGCCTAAGCTTTGCCCTTACCCTTGCCCTTGTTTGTCACGACGAGAACATCTTGTTTCATGCTCCCACTGAACTTCATGTCCTTCTCGGTCTGTACGAGAAGGGAGTGCAGTTCATGGGGACTTTTCTTCAAATCATTCATATAGTAATTGGCTCTAAAGAGCGCAAAACCATCGTGGAGTGAATGAAGCATGCGGTCAATCACAATGTTCTCGCTGATCTTACAATCAAGCGCCTCCAGCTTCTCGACATTCTCAATCATGCTGAGAATGTGTGGGCTAACCGGTTGGCCCTTCTGGAGTCTCGCATCAAAGAAGCGAGTGGTATGCTCATAGGTCACGATTCTCGGTGCTTTCGAGAATTCCTTAGTGAGCGTGGTGAAAATCTTGTTTGCACCTTGGGCTATGAAGCGTTTCTGCAAATTGGATTCCATTGCAAAAATGAGTACGTTTTTAATCGCACCCGCTTCCATGACGAAGTCGCTATACGTGGAGAACTCGTTAACTCGAGCCGTGGGGCCTGGGGCTGGCGGGAGGGGCTCGATCGATACTTGAGCTTCCGTCGGCGGTGGGCATTCCGTAATGCCGCCTCCCATTCCGCGAAGTTTGATCCATCATTCTTCGATCTAGTGGACTGATTCATCGATTCATGACGATCCGAAGCCGGGACTCACGGTCCAATGTGGCACTTGGCATTGGGTCATCGAGGATGTCACCATTATGTTATTAGCGATTTTAAAAACGTGATCTACGCTGAAAAAGAAAGAAAAACAAAAACGAAATAAGCAACTCATCGAGGTGATTTAAGTCTATTAAAATTCATTTTAATCATGTAGACTCATTGCACTTGCATAATTGATCTCCCTCAAGAATAATACAAGTGATCCCAAGACTCAATTTCTGTAAATTGATAAGCCAACTGTTTAGCTAGTTCTTCCGTAAAAACTCTTGGTCGATAGATTTCCGTAAATCCTATCTATAGTCCACCATAATCACAGGATCGAGTGACCATAGTGTTGAGATAAAATAAGTCAATCGGTTCCAACTTACCCGACGTAGAAGGGGTCATATTATGCCTACCGACGAAGAAGGGATTCATTGGAGTTTGACCTATAAAGACCGTTCTCAATTTTTGTTTATACGAGGAAGATCCCATCGACTTAATTTTAATTCATTGTAAGTGAACGAATAACTAGCATTACGAGAATGAATTAATTTAGGTGATGGCTTAAAATGATCGTGTGACATAAGAATGTCATAGAAAACTAACGTGTGACCTCTATATGAGTCAGTTTTCATGCAATTATTAGGTGGTTTGGTTTTTAGGCGGAATATGATGCAATCTATCGTTACGAAAAATAAATGAAAGAATGCAAAAACGTAAATAAAAAATTCCTAGTGTGGCCTATCCTAGTAAAAAGAACATAATACAACTTTGGAATCCACCGTTGGACCCGAGAAGCTGTCTTGATGTTCCATCTTTGTCCATGCAGCGGGAGTGAGCATCCGATCTCCATCTTTAGTCTTCTCAAAATTACAATTAAAATTTACAAAATATAAACCTATTTACATTCTAAATAAAACTGTAATTACAAAAAAATAAAATTGGAGATACGAGATCTCAAAATACAACCAAGACCGTGTTCCATCATTACGGTAACACGTTCTACTAAGGCCACACTAAGTAACAACTGTTTGTAAAATGAATAAATATGTAATAAAAAGCATTCAAGGCATTCAACAATAACGATAAAAAATGCATCAACTAAAAAAAATAAAATAATTTATTCGTGACATAATTCCGTAATTATGTTAAAATGAATCCAAACCACCAAAGATAATTAAAATTATGTGATAAAACCGCTTCTATCAGTTTAATTTTAATTCATCATAATCCGTTACTTTAAATTGTTTTAAAATAACTAAATGGTACGTGAGTGAACCGTTTCACTATTAAGCGAATGCATAAGATCCGTATTATGCACATGTTAAGGCCAAAAAAAATATAAAAACCGAATTTTTTTTTTCTTTTCTTCACGTCTGCCGTGAACAGTACCAAATTTTTTTTTTTTTATAATGTTGCTGAATGCCGAGAGCAACCAAAAAAACCCAAAAAAAATAATTTCGGCTCAAAACGTGAGCAACAACGATCAAAACAAAACGATTTGTTAAAACCCAATTGCAATTTTAATCTAATCCGTATAGAATTGAAACTACAATTGATACATCTTTAACATATTGCAACAATTATCGATTAAAATTACAATATGCAAAGAACAAAAAGATAACAAAAGATCGTCTGATCTAGCAAGAAATGTGTGGCACGCATTTCTAGGCAAAAAAAATAGAAAACAGGCCGAGAAAAACACCAATGGCCGCACGGTTTTCCAGAAAAAAAATTTTGGCCGAGACAAAAAATTTGTGCCGCACGAAATTTTATGCAAACAATTTGATAGATCTTTAACATATTGCAATGAATATCGATTACAAAACAATATGCAAAGATCAAATCGAAAACAAGACAAACAACAACCACCACCGTGTAAACTTGACACGGTTCCCAAGACAGAAAAAATGCAACATAAAAAAAATTCTGCCGAGAGGAAAAAATGGCTGCCGCACGAATTTTTAAGCAAAAAAACATCGATTCAAAATTCGTTTGATGAAAATCACATAGAAAAATTTACGTGGCCTCGCTCTGATACCACTTGAAGAGTAATATCCGTATAAAACCCTTAAATTATAGGACTATAACGCAAATTTAATACGTGATTTATTGTCATAAACGAAAAACAATGAAAAACGATAAAGCACAAGAATTAACCTTCGGTCCTAGTGCAATTCGGCAATGAGAGATCAAAGTAGACCTCCTCCTAATTGTTGCACCCAAGATCGTCTGAGAATATGCCCTTGTGCTAGAAATGTGTTCTCTAATTGCCTTGCAATATTGAGAGAACTTGATGTGAGTTTTCTTTAGATGTGAGATCTGAATTTTGAGAAGAAAAATGTCTCTCAAAACCCTAATTTTGTTGTCAAAATGAATTAGGTCACAAAAGGAGAGAAGGCTCTCCTTTTGTTCTCTAGCATTCGGCCAAACCGAGCTCATCATGGGGAAGTGGGCTTCCACTTCCTCTTAATTTTAACTCGTGGTCCGATTCGTAAATTGCTAAAATGTATATGACGCGGTTTTGTTATAAATTGTCATCGGTTATCGGTTATTAAAGCATCAACTAATAACACGGATTAGTTGAATTATTAATACATGTCCGACAAAGACAATATCGTATAATTAATTTATTCAATATACATTAATCAAATATAAATCGCTTTATATTTAATTTACGAATTAACCGCTTAATTCGTCTTAGCCATTTTTATTTAATCCGTATTAAATAATTATCTCAACATCGCGTTTGACTAATTATTAGTCAATAACTCCGACTAACTGGTTAGTCAAAATTTGGCATCAACATGACTGTATTTTCATACCGTCACATCTCTCAAACGTATCCTATAGGTGTGACTTTTAGGGACCAGTTGATCACCGCCATCTGTATGACAATAACGTCAAACTTATCTAGCAAGCCAACCGTTATTGATAAACGTGGACCAACTGATTATGATACAAAAGTATACCCTTTGATCCTTTTAGAGATTTATAAGTCCTTGCACTAACTGTAAAGGACACCAGCCCCAACACTAACCACCGCAACCTCCTTCCCCAACCCTTACCCTCCATCAAAACACAAAAATGGCCTCAAAGAAAAGAGTGAGAAAGGGAGATTTGGCCCTCCAACAAGCGGAGGCGGTGGCTGCGGCGGCGACCGACATGAGCACCGATCCCGACTTCCCGGATGTCCAATTCACTTCAATCACCATGAAAGGTAAATTTGTTTTATTCAAGAAACGCCCCATTGCCCAACCCGATTTATTGATAGATAATCCATGCGGGAGTTAGGTCTAGACCAAGTTATTCTTGACTTATTTGATGGGGTAGGAATGAAAATGATGTACGGGATTCATGAGAAAACCTATGCCCGTCTCACATGGGAGTTTTTGAGCTCCCTTCGTCTTGACAAGCATCGCCAATCCCAAAAGGTAGCCTTTTTGAATTTCCGATTGATGAACAAGGACTACTCCTTGACCCTCCCGACCTTTGTTTCCCATTTCGGGCTTGACACAAGCCCTCCACATAAGGCACCCGAGACCTTTGACCATGGGGCCTTATAGAAGGCCATTACGGGTTTAGATGATGTTCCGGGGGTCAAGAGAGCCGCTAACACTGTCCATAATGCGGCTATTCGGATTTGGCATCGGTTTATGGGGTGGACTGTTTTTTGCCGTGAGGAAAATCACAATTTCCGAACGGAGGAATTGGAAATTCTCGGCTTCTACCTTAGTTCCAACCCCACTACCTTCAAATTCGACATTGCCCACCACTTGGCCCTTACATTGCAAAGACTTAGCAACTCTCCAGCCTCTTCGACGGCAATTGTCGTGGGTGGACTCATCACCCATTTGCTAAAGAGGCTCAATAGGAGAGTCAACTTGAGTGGTATGCGATATATGATTGGTGATACGATGTTTTTCAAGACTTATATCCACCACAACCTCAATTGGTTGAAGACCAACCCGGATGATGGCCTTGACTATTGGCAAATTCGGGTGAACGGAGTTGACCGAAATTCTATCCCCCTTCCTAACCCCGACAAGATGAAAGTGCTACCTAACTCGGAGCACTATTTGCTTGAAATTGAAAAACTTGAAGACCCCTCAATCCCCCAACAACAAAACCCAAATCTTCGGTACACTCGCGGCCGACCTATCATTCCCGCAAGGTCTACCTTGCGGTATGCCACACCATCTACTCCTTTCGTTGTCGGGCCCTTCCAACAAGGGGAGGGGTCCTCTAGTCACCAACCGCAACAACCGCCCCCTCTCCACGCCGACCTCATTTTCTTCATGGAGGATATGAAGATTACTATGGCAACCGCCGCAAGTGAGCGGCATGGGCTTCAACAACGTCTTGACCGGATTTACTACGACCATTCCCTTGGTCAATTCCCGGTCTATGATGACATTATGAGGCACCAATACAAGCATCCCTCCGGCCTTCACCCTTCTTACTATTTATTCCCGGATGGCGGACATCCGGACGATGGGAGGATTGTTTACGGCGACATTAATTTGCAGCCCGACTATTTTAGCGCCCCGGTCTTCCCCACCCCGCCTTCCACTCAAGGGGAGGGTCATGACACGAGGTGGTTCGGGGGTGCCCCTTCCATCTTCACTGAGGGAGGTTCTAGTGGTGCAGGAGGGAACACGGGGATGTTCGTCGACATGAGCTCGGGGATGAGTGAGTTTGGCTCGGATGCCCCCTTGAACACGGACGATTTCATCCGTGAGTCCGAATTCGGGGTGAGTCATGATGATGGGGATGGTGACGGTGATGATGATGGAGATGGAGACGGTGATGGTGATGACGAGTACGAGTAGAGCCTAGTAATGAGGGCTCCACTCCCTCCCTTTCAATCCAAAATGACGAGTATTCCTCTTCCCTTAATCCAAATTACCTCATTCACATTTCATTTCTTGCATGCATTTAGTTGTTAATTCACTTAGTTGCATTCATATAGAATTGCATTAGATTTCAAATTTGTAATATATTGTTACATTTAGTAATTGCATTCACTTAGCAAAAATTGCATTGTAATTTAAATATCGCATATAGAATAGAGCATGCATTGCATTCTTATTCTAAAAATCACAAAAATGAAAAAATGACAAAAACCACCAAAAACATGTTAATTTATTTCCCTAAATTGCTCTCCCATGTCTATAAATAAGTGTGGGGAGGGCCTAAAAAAAAAGAGAAAAACCCAAAAACATGTCTTTTCATTTTAATTTCCTCCACACATTTATTTCCATTTAGAAGTAATGTAAATAAATAAGTGTGGGGAGGAAATTCATATATTAAAAATCAACAAAAATATGTCTTTTAATTTTTCAAAAACAAAAATCTCAAAAATATGTTATTTTTCTTTTGAAAATTCAAAAAATTCAAAAATATGTTCCTTTCTTTTTCTTATTCACTCCCTATGCTTTTGTCCATTGAGGACAATGTACATTTCAAGTGTGGGGAGGGAAATATCCACTCTTGTGAATATTTGTTTATATTTGTAAATGCTTATAAATTAGATAAAATGCCTAAAAATTGAAAAATTTCTGAAAAATTCAAAAATATTGCATTGTATATATATGTTTGGCTAACCTTTGGCATAGACATCGACCATTTGAGGAAAAAAGGAGCTAGAAGTCGCTTGGTAAACTCGTTCTAATCTCTTACTCCTTTTCCGTTCTTTTTTTTGTATCTTGTATATATGAAGGAGAATGAGATTTTGTGCCTTGGATGTTCCCTTGGGGAACTTGTGGAATGTTGGTGTTGATGTGCTGCTAGGATTAGTTCAAATTGTTGCATGTTTACCTTATGTTAATTCCCTTTTCTTGCTTGCATTTGTTCACATGTAAATATGTGTTGTTTTTCCTACATGTTGCATTGAGTTTGTATATAAATTTTTAAGAAAGAACATGGTCAAGGAAGGGAACCAAGTACCCCCATGATGAGCTATTGTGTCCAATTGTGCATTTCCCCTCCTCGTGACTCGCACCCGTGGCCTCTTAGTTAGCCGAGGGAGGCGGGCTTGACCAATGAGTTTAGACCGATCTTGTGAGACCAAGGGCCGTAGACTAGACCTTAGGCTTGACTTAGCTACTCAAAGGTAAGGGTAGAGCCTCCTAGGGCGGGTACATTCATGCCCCGCCCTCATCTAGGTTCGAGAGTAGGTCTCCTCGCGAGGCGTGTCACATCATTACGCATAAGTGTGTCGCATCGTCCTTAGACCGTGAAATTGCATTACATTTTTGTGCACATGATATGAAGCAAAAATCAGTTTTTATGAACCTCACATAGCTAAATAGCCTTGTTTTCTCCCCTACATTGTTTCCCTTTTTGATTCACCCCCTTTGAGCTTAGCCTTTTCATTTGGCAAACCCACCTAAATAGCTACATTCCCATAACCACTTTTCCTTAATCAAGAATTGGTCGGTTTTTGTAGTTGTGTTGTAGAAGGTGATTTGGGTCGTGACGGTGGATGGCTTGTACGTCCACTTGGGTCGGATTTCGATGTGAATTTGGTTTTGTATATAAATAAGAGGTTGTAAAATTGTAATGAAAAGCAAAATAGAAAAGTGAAAACCTCATGAAAAATCAGAAAAATAGTGAGTCGTGTTGTATATATGTTATAAAGTAAAGAAAAAGGCAAGCAACACCCCTCCTCATCATTAAATGGGGTAGAAAAAGCCGTTGCTAAATAATAAGGGCAAATTGATGTTTTTCCAAAGATGAGTCGGGTTTACACATTTTTTGCATGGCTTGGGAAATCGAGCCATTGTTACGGTGTAGACGTTACCATTTGTTGAAATAAGAGGAGTTTTATCAAATTTTTCCTACTTGAGTTGGGTTTATGCAATTTTTGCATAGTTTTGGTCATCAATGCTATGTTAGGGCATAGACGTGTCTCATGTGTTGCAATAAAAGATGGGATGTGATGTGTCGACAATTCTTGATTTGAGCTCCACATGTCCAAATGGTGCTTGCACTAATCCCGTTTCGACCTTCTCCTTAGCCCCGTTTTAACCCTTGCTTCATTTTTGTGTGCATTCTACCTTTGTTTGCATTTCATCGGACATAGGACGGTCTTACACATTAGATTGCGGGCACGTTTTCGCTAGTTGAGTTAGTTGAGTGATTTTGGTTACTATTGGTCACAAAAAAATCACCCTGTTCTTTCATTGAGTGACGAGTGAAAACCGTGAGGATATTGTTGCCTTGGTCCCCTTAGTCATGGGTCCTTTGGTTGAATCTCGAGTCGGTTTTGTAATTCTCGGCGGTCTTGCCCTTTCTCTCCTTTCCCCGCTCTTGAATTTGTTTCTTGAGCATTGGTCACACGAGGGTTGCTTTAGTCACGCTTAGGGGGTTGGCACCTCAATTGGCACTTCTGAGACGGTACTCCCGACCAAGACCGTGTTCTGTTGTTTGAAAAATTCGTCCACTTAGATGAGAAAAGTGGATCATTTTGTTGATGCATTCTATTTATTGATTACGCGCTTTCATTATGGATGTGTCAAAAGTTTTGTAGCAAGACCCAACTTGCTTTGCAATAGGGCACACTTCCCTCACGAGTGTCAAATTGTGAGTTGAAGGGGCGTTGAGTGCGCTAATACTCGATCGGCTTAGTTAATAGCGTTGTTGAGTGGTGCTTATATTATGCACCCACTCTCCGTATTTATCTTAGTTGTACATTGGTTGAGGACTTACTCGGGGACGAGTAAGGTTCAAGTGTGGGGAGGTTTGATATAGGACCCTTTTACGCCTTTTTCCCCTCTATTTTCATGCCAACCGACTCCATTTGAGTCGGTTTTGATCGTCCTTTCTCGTGTTTTGTGTCCCGATTCCCTTCACTATGACATTTTGGCCTCCTTGCAGAAATTGAGGCGGGAACGGGTGAAAAGATGCAAGGAAGACGGGTTGGCTAAGCTATGCGTGAAGAAGAAGGGAATTCATGCTGAGATGTATTCTCAGCCGGTAGGCCGGCAGCCGGCCAGCCGGCTGGGAGTGCAAGTATATACAAACTCAAGTCAAACCATGCATAGAGGTATTCCCAGCCGGTGGCCCGGCAGCCGGCCAGCCGGCTGGGAGAACGTTCAAGCTGAAAACACAAGCTTTTTGAAGGAAGATACAGGAATCTCCCAGCCGGTCAAAAGACCGGCAGCTGGCCAGCTGGCTGAGAGTTCCCCCAAAGGCTAAAAGTCAAGTTCCAAGTCAAAGGTGTCCCAGCCGGTCAGGGACCGGCGGCCGGTTGACCGGCCAAGCATACCTGATGACTTCAAAATATTAATTCAACTTCCAGGAAACTCCCAGCCGGCCAGAGGACCGGTGGCCGGTTGACCGGCCGGGAATGCAAAGACGTGTTTTAAAGCCCATTTCGAATCCTACCCTAATCTTGGTGGAAACTATATATACCCCCTCCCTTAACCATTTGTACACACATTCCCAGATCTGAATTTATTTCCCTTTCAAAGCTTCAAACTTTGTTAATTATTTTGTTAATCATTCCTTAATTAGACTAGTTCTTCAATTAATTAGTAATTGAAATTGGGTTGTAAGAAGATTGAAGGTTCCTCCTTCTTTATTTTTCTATCCTAATTCCTTTCTTGCTATTTGATTGGTATTATTTCTCTCCCTATTTTCATTTGTTTACATTTTCTTTTCCTTCAAGTTTGTTTGATTGTTTTTGTTAAATTTGCATCTTTGTTGTTTGATTGTTGTTGTTTTCATCATTGTTCATCTTTTCATTGTTCATCTTTGTATTATTTCTCTTTCCTTTGTTCACCCTTGCTAGTTGTCCTCAAAGACTTAATCTTTTAGTGGATTGTGTTAAAGATTGTGTCTTTTAGTTTGTTCATCCTTGTTATTAGATTAAACCATCTTTCTTTATAATTATTGTTGGATTGTTGCATGCTTAGAAGTAGAATTCATCCTATCACCATGTTTATGCTTAAAGACTCTATCTTTGTTGTTTATTTTGCCTTTAGAAACATGATTAGTGAGTAGTCTCCTTCTAGGACTCGGTTTGACCCGATATGGGTAATTTCACTAACTAATTATCATTAAGGCTAATTTGTGGGGAAAATTGGTGAGGGTAGTTTAGAGGAATTTGCATGTTTAAGGTTTGGGTTTTGGGTAGTGTCAACTTGTGACCCTTGTCCACTAACGGGAGTTGGTTAGGTTGTAAATTGGATACCCGAAATTTGACCTTGTCACCAACTAAGGTTGAGACCGGAAGGGAGAACCGAGGGAAGGTGCCTCTAGGCTAGCATTTGAAATCGACCTCCGGAAGGAGGAGTGGGATGACCCGGAATATGATGAGGGCTTAATGACCTTGACCATTTACTTGACCTTCTTGGGAAAATGCATGTTCTTGGGGTTGACGGGTTTTGAGTTAGGGATACCGGCTTTCGAACCCGGGAGGGGGGTTAGTCGGAGTAGCTAGTGTCCTATTGCGAGACCGGAAGGGAGGTTCTAGGCGAATTAGAGCCATCTCCCCCTTACCTTTCTACCCCTTTTGATTAGCCGAGGCGATTAGTATGTGGAATTACTTATATTCGTGGGAGAACCGAGCCGTAGTCCTTCTCTTTATTAGATCTATCCCTTATCTTTTAGCTCCTTCTTATCTTGTCTAGTTTAAAGTCTTTAAATTTGTTAGTTTAGTGCTAGTTTGTTACCTCCATCTTTGTTATTTATCGACTTAGCTAAGCTTGTGAATTAGAACGATTAGTACTCCACCTACTCCTTGTGGGATCGACCCTTTAAAGTGTACAACGATAAAATCGTGCACTTGCGAAGTTTAACTTGAGACCATCACCATGCTCCTAAGAGTCCTAACCCTTTAGACTACGAGCTCTATGCCATTAGAGAAGGAATTAAGTATGCGGTTAATTAAGTCCAAGGGTCGTAACTTTGTTCTTAGTTCGGATTGTCAAGTCGCTGTGAAACTTATTTGCTCTAATATCATCCCTTTGTGTCCTCTTGCTAATGTTATCATGGAGTGAATGGAACTCCAAAAAACCTCTTCATATTTGAAGATTGTTTTCTAAGGAAGATTGACAAACTTGATTGCTTGCCCGCTTCTCGATTCAAAACCGGTCTACATGTGATGGAAACTTCCGCTGGCATAGTGCAACAAACTTGGTTGTGTCACTTTGTAAAATTGATTGTAGTAATAATGTAGGTTTAGCTCCCAGCCCGCCACCTAGCTAATGTACTTTGTAAAGCTGGTTTTATTAATTATCCGCACCCTTTTCGCCATAAAACAAAAGACAATACTTGTAAACTATTTTTATGGATTTAGTGTGATTTTTATATGATGGGGCATATTCTGCACCCGCTGACCGAGTCAACATATTGAACAAGGTCAAAGCCAAAAGACAGCAAGTCAACGTATCAGACAGCCTAACCGACGCATTCTATCGGTCTGTCACTTGGGTCTCGGTCCCGACACCTAGCCGGCCGAGAAGCACATCCGCGTACTCACATCCAGTCCCCTCGGCATGGAGTCAACCAGGCCAGCCGGCCTGCCATGAGTCCCTCGGCCGAGGGTAGAACAGTCTTTCCACCTGCTAGCCACTTGGCCACTACGTGACAAAAGGTGAAAGTCTATAAATACTCCTCAATCCTCATTGAGAAAACGATCCACAATCCATCCCAAAACTCACTATTAATCTGGTATAAACTCCCTTATCTCTCTACAATATATTTTGCCAAGTAACACACAACTTAATCTCTTTAAGTTCACTGACTTGAGCGTCAGAGTGAGTACGCTCGGTACCAAGCCGAGCCCTCAGTTTGTTCATCTTTACAGGAGAAAGCGAAAGGAAGAGACAAGTCAAAGACATCATTCAACAAGCTTACGTGGTCATAACTCTACTTCGGAATCACACCAGGAACAATTGGCGTCGTCTGTGGGAATACCATACTAAAAGCTGGTCACCTACATTTAAAAAAAAAACAACCAAAAAAACCATTCAAAGAGCTAAGAAGATGTCAAAACAGCCGGAACTTGTGAGTGTAGAAACTGAATTCTACCAGGATGACACGTTCCCTAATTCTGAGATCGGGCAGTCCCCCACCGGCCGAGTGATTGAGCCGGTGAAGTACGGGATGCCAAGAGAGCCAGAAACACCGCTGCCGACCGGCCAAGTCACCGTCATGGGACATGTGGTCGATGCAGCCAAATTAAAGCTATTCCTGGACCTGATGGGTGGTACGCCGGTCACCCCTGTCACGACGACGGTGACGGCAGCGCCTCCACAGGTGACCAGGGCCCACAAAGTGACTCCGAACAACTTGACCGGAGTATTACAAGGAGCTGGGCATACAAGGACGCCGGCGGAGCCCGTGGTGCCAGTGGCAGACCAAAGTCCTTCCCCCACTCGCGGGAGGACAGCGTCGCCGCGGCAACAATGAGGCCACCCCCGAAGAAATGAAAAAAGAAGTCCGACTCACCAAAGTCGGATAACAAGAAGCCCTTCCCGCCACATGGAGAGAAGCCGGACTAGGGTTGCGAGGAGCCGATCGCCACGTGTCATTCGGCACGTGGTCAGACAGCCCCTCAGTGCCTACGTCATCGAAGTCCCGGTGCCAACCAAACTGAAGCTGCCGCCCCTATCATACAAAGGGGATAGCGACCCAACCGACCATGACGAGGCTTTCGAGTCATACATGTCGGTATGGGAGCAACCCGATGAGGTGTGGTGCCGAGTCTTCCCAACAACCCTCCACGGCATGGCTCAGAGTCGGTACAAGGGGCTACCTAATGGCTCGGTATACTGGTATGCCGACCTGAGAGACAACTTCATAGCCCAGTACGCCTGCAACAAGAGAAGGGCCGTGGAAACCTCGGATCTCCTAACTATCCGACAGGGGGAGGACGAGTCCCTCCGAATCTATGTGAAGAGGTTCGATGCTAAGGTTCAGCAGATTCGTGAGCTGAACACCGAACTGGCGGCCTTCGCACTGATGAAAGGCCTGCCGAAAGGCGAGTTCAAAAATGAGCTCATCAAGTGCGAGGACCTCAACCTAGACTCCGCCAGAAAGATGGCAGACCGAGCCGTAAAGGTGGAGGACTATCACAAGACCTGGGTAGGCCACAGCGAAGCTGGGCACCCAGAGAGGAGGAGCCGCCGGGATAACGTAGATGAAGGACGCCGTGACATGAATAGGTCACGGCCTGAAAGATTTAATAGGAAACAGAACTCGGCGGGCGTCGGGGGGAGTTCGGGACCATACACCTGTATAACATACGGGTCTCACCCCCTGGTCAAATCACCGGCCGAGGTCTTTGCCCTAAGTAAGAACGAAGGGCAGAAGTGGACCAGGCCCCCCAAGGCGAGGGGGGACGGTGACACTAACCAGTTTTGTGACTACCACGGCCAAACCGGCCATAACACCGACAATTGTCGGCCTTTGAGGAACGCCATCGAGGAGCTTATCCGAAAAGGGGCCCTCAAAGAAGTATGTAGCCGGAGGCCCGAAACAAGCTCCGACGGGCGAACAAAATCGCATTCCAACAAGCATGGGAGTGATCCAGGTTGTCATCGGAGGAAACGAGAACGGTGGGTCAGCTAATGGGCACAAACGGCACCTGAATGAGCTATACCAAGCCATCAAATTTATGCCCAAAACAGCGACCCCCGCTTCCACCGTCCCCGATATAACCATCGGAAAGAAGGACTACGAAGGAGTCATCGCCCCGCACAGCGACCCGCTCGTAGTCCACCTAGACATAGCCAACCACTTGGTGAAGAGGTGCCTGATTGACACAGGCGCCTACACGAACATCATGTTCAGGGAGTTCTTTCTCAATCTCGGTCTGAAGATTGAAGACCTCGCCCACACCAACCCGCCGTACATCTTCTCCGGCCGGCCTGGTACCCCCGGGGTCAATCGGGATCACGGTGATGTTCACCAAGCGGATGCGGCCAAAAATGTTTGGTCTGAGTTCGTGGTTATTGATGGTTCGTCCGCCTACAATGTCCTCATAGGCCGGGTCACTTTGAGCGAGGCCGATGCTGTGATGTCCATCCGGGCCCTGACATTGATGTATGTCTCGGACCGGGGGGAAGCACAAAAGCTCGTCTCAAAGGACGAGAGAGACGAAATTGTCAATGTCCAAGTATCTGCCAGAGGGTGCAACATGCAATCCCTCAAAGTGGCGAAGAAATCAGAAAAGGGGAAGAACCCATCCTTATAGCAGGAGGGTGATCCGATGCACACCAACGTCAGCATAGTCGAAGGAGCCGAGACCGAGGAAGTGGAAATTGACCCAGGGCGCACCGTAACTATCGGTGTCGGCCTGGAGCCAAAATTCAGAGCCGATCTCCTAGACCTGCTGAGGATGAACAAAGATGTCTTCGCATACTCAGCCGCCGAGATGCCAGGCGTGAGCCGGAAGGTGATCGTTCACAAGCTGAATGTACTCTCCACCGCTCGCCCTGTCAAACAGAAGATGAGGAACTCCTCGGCCGAGAAGGATGAGGCCATCAAAGCCGAGGTAGATAAACTATTAGAGGCGGGCTTTATCATGCCTTGTACTTACCCTGAGTGGCTAGCAAATGTTGTAATGGTAAAGAAGTCATCAGGGGCGTGGAGGATGTGTGTTGATTTTACCAATCTTAATAAAGAATGCCCTAAAGATTGCTATCCCTTGCCTCGAATAGATAGTTTAATTGACGCAACGGCAGGCTACACTATACTGAGCCTGCTCGACGCCTTCTCAAGGTACCATCAGGTATTCATGGCCGAGGAAGACATGCCTAAGTGCACATTCATCACCATACACGGCACATACATGTATAAAATTATGCCGTTCGGTTTGAAAAACGCTGGCGCAACTTACACTAGGCTGGTGGACAAAGTGTTTCAAGATCAAAAAGGGCGAAACATCGAGGCTTACGTCGACGATGCTGTTGTAAAAAGCAAGTCCGACAAATGAGCACTTGGCCGACTTGAGCGAGACATTTTGTTCACTAAGGAAATATAAGATGAAGCTTAACCCAATGAAATGCAACTTCGGTGTCCGGGCCGGCAAGTTTCTCGGCGTGCTTGTCAGTGCCAGGGGAATTGATGCCAATCTAGAGAAAGTCCAAGCAATACTAGACCTGCCGGAGCCGAGGAATCGAAAAGAGGTTATGATACTGACCGGGAGGATGGCGGCTCTTACCCGCTTCATCTCTCGGTCGGCCGACAAGAGCACTCCGTTCTTTACGGTGCTAAAAGGGAATAAAGACTTTTGCTGGGGGGGAGGAACAGAGTGCGGCTTTCAAACAACTGAAAGCCCACCTACTAACTCTCCCGACCCTGTCCAGGCCGATGCTGGGGGAGACGCTATACCTATATTTAGCAGTTACCTCGGCCACGGTCAGTGTCGTAATCGTCAGAGAAGAAAACAAGCAGCAACACCCAATCTACTTTATCAGCCATACACTGCTGCCCGCCGAAAGAAATTACTGGCTATACTTGTCGTGAGTCTCCAAATTAGTATTTTTATCCACTACAAACTCAAACTAGTAGCAAGTGTAAGTAGGGGTCGATCCCACGAGGAAGGTGTTTATGTTGATTAAATGTGTGCAAAGTTAAGTAACCAATTGGGGGGTTTGAATGTTGATTGACTAAAGTCTACTAAAGTAATAATTTAAGGAAATGAAAATGTAAAAACAATATAAGTAATTGAAAATGTAAACAAATGATGAGAATAATTCTTGGACCAAGTAATTTCCACCAACTAGTTATGAATTGATAATTGACTCTTCTAATCTATTTCATTATTGAATACTTTGCTATGAAGTTGTCGACTTCTAATTCCACATAATATTAGTTATTAGCTACAAGCGTAAACAAATAACCCTTACAATGTTGTCAATTTAGTCAAGCGCTTATTCGTATCAAAATTGTAGAATATAGCGATGGAATTTAGCAAAGATGAATAAATGAAGAATACAAGCGATGCTCCACTTTGATTCATACAAGTTTAATCATTTATAACTCAACAATGATGAATTAGCATACTACTTGATGAATTATAATTACTACAACGGAATAGGTAAACAAACAAAAGATTCATTCACCTAATCTAGCAATGTTTAATTAAATAATAACAACTAGTTGATCATTCTAGATGTATAATTAACAAACCAACAATAATCCAAATTAAACTTGATATTCAAACATTGAAATAGAAATAGAATAAGAGTCTTACAATTCAATAACTAAATTGGCTTCAAGAACTTATTCCAAGATGTAGAACTTAGCCCTCCATACAAATAAAAACAAACTAGAAATTGAAAATTGTTTATGTATTCTAATGATTAAAAGGTAGAGAAAGTATGTAAAAGTATATGGAATTGATCAACAACATCTCCTTATATAGGTCTTCAAAGAGCATCCTCATAAAGTCTCATAAAGTATGAGCATAATTGCCAAAATAAAGGAGAATTAAGGGCTTGTTGGAAAACAATGCGGAATCCAATGCTCAGCCACTCCAAGTGGCATTTTGCCACTCCAAGTGGCTAGAAGTTCAAGAGTCTTTGTTTTGCCACTCCAAGTGGCATTTTGCCACTCCGAGTGGCACTTCCTTGTGATGCTTCCTTGCTTTGACCTTAGTCTTTGAGCTTTGATTTGCTTTAAGATCCACACTCACATGACATCTTTAGCCCAATACCAACCTCTAAAGAAGCCCTCTCCATACATAACAATAAATCAATCCAATTATCCCATAAAAACACACAAGTCATAACCAACCCAACATAAGAGACATATGCAACAAAATCCACTAAAATGCTTCTCAACCTATCAATTAACCATCAAAATAACCTTTATTGACCCATACTAAACTAGACTAATCAAACTCCCCCACGCTTAGACCTTTACTCGTCCTCGAGTAAAACTCATGGACAAGTAAAAAATAACCCACACCAAGGTCTACAAAGCGAAACGTGAGTAGCTTGCTCCAACTCCAAACACTACAACTAACCACTACTACTCCAACATAATGACCATGTCACCCAATCCTCCACTAAGCAACAATATCCAACAACAAACTACATCTTAAAATATGAAAATGTGAAACAAAATGTAGTTCAAACCATCACACTTCACCGCCCATCCCCCCTTATTTCTTCAAATGTCCTATCCCAAACCACCCTTCAAACCTCCTTATGTCGCCACCTCCAAGATGAAAGAACAAGTAACCAAGTAACTTTTTTTTTTTTTATTCCTAATCTCTCATTTTGCCTAGATCGCCCGCCCTTGTGAGTTTTCAATCTAGCTTTTATTCCTTACACTACTCTCATGGCACGCATCTCAATTCTTCATTTTACCCGGAGCGCCCTTTCGGGTTTTCACTCCGTCCTCGGCCATATACCCAATCTTGCCTAGGCGCCCTTTCGGGTTTTCACCTAGCCGGATTCTTTTTTTTTTCTTTTTTTTTTCGTTTTTTCGTTTTTTTTTTTTTTTAAAAACTTGAATGCAAAATAAAAGAAATTAAATACAAATAGAGTTCCCTCCCCCATGCTTGATCTTCACATTGCCCCCAATGTGAGGAACAACAAAAAGTAAGACATGGAAAAGGTAAAAGAAATACATACCAACACAAGTTAAGTACCGGAGGAATCTCCGTTACCATCGCTCTTAGAGGCATGACTCTCCTTCCTAACATCTTGGGTTGTAGCATGTTCACCCAACTTGGCAACACTAACCAAAGACCGAACAAGCTCACGTGTCTCCAAAAGCACATTAGTAAGTGCCTCAAGCTTATCATCGGTCTTAGATTGCTTAGCATCAACTTCCTTCCTCCAAGCATCAACTTCTTTCATCCAAACTTGGTCATAGGTAGCCACATGAGTGGTAGCAACGGGCCGGCTTGTCATGTCATCAATACCACTCCTAGCACCATCACCCTCATCCTCCTCATCATCCTCATCACTCTCCCCATCATCTAAAGGGTCAAGGTCGGGGTCGGCGCAAATATGGAAATCTTCCGTCACCTCTCCATAAGTCAAGGGATCATCAACCGGGCGAGGCAATTTCAAATAAATGTCATTCTTAGAACCCCAACACCAAAAGTATGTACCCTCCACCGCACGTGGCCGTAACATATGTGATTGTATCAAACAAGGGACATTCAAAAGGTAGCTATCCATCAATGGTATCTCATCCTCATCCACACCTATCTTCAAATGTTGCATTATCAAGGTCACCAAACCCCCACCACCAATCATAGCTCCAAAATTCGTACCCAATTTCAAACAAGATTGTACAAAGAGATCAACCCAATCGGGTACACCCACACCCTCCGGAGTCATAGCCCACAAATAACCAAATTGAACACGAGGAAGTTTGATAAGATCTCCCTTACAAAGGAATGTATTGGCTATCAAACGGTGAGCAACTCGAAGGCATGGGTGATTGATATAAGAGCTAAGTTCACCTTGCTTGTCATTTGTATCCAACCCCGTCAACTCTTTCCACCATGTTCTACTAGAGTCCTTATCAAGTCCCACATACTTCACCTTACTCATTTCCTTAATGCCAAAAGCCTTTCTCAACCCCGCATAAGTCATAGAATGAGGTTGTCCTTTCAAAGGGAAGGTGATTTTAGGAGTTTTAGTGGACGCTCCCGATAAGGATAATGTGGATAAGAACTCTAAAGTGTATCTCCTATAAGTGTGAGCCCCCTTCCCCATGAAATCCTCCAAACCAACATTCTTCAACAAAGACTTCACTACATCAAGCATACCCAACTTCTCGAGTGTGGTGGGACAAAGAAACCGTGTTTCCACCATATGACGCTCATGCAAATCATCCCAAATATCCCCTTGCTTAACGGTCAAAATAGCGGGTTTGGGAATGGGGATTTTTCTAGGAATAATGGTGGGTGTTTTGGACGTGGTGAGGGTAGTCTTTGCTTTTTGGTGGGTTGTTTTGAGGTGGTAGCGGGTGTGGTTTGACGTTTAGTGGTCCTCATTCCGACAATGACAAAAATGCTCAACAAAGAACACCCTCCAAGTATACAACAACAACAACAACAAAGCTCTCTTACAACTCCGAATCTCCCTCAACAATCAATAATCTCAACAATTTCAATCACAACTTCCAACAATTCACCAACAATTACTCTATTGAACAATTTAGAACGCCTTGAAATTAAAGCTAGAAGAAAAATTCAAGCAAATAATTAAAAGGAAGAGACAAAGGATGAAAATTTTACCCAAAAGATGAAAAATTCGCCTCTTTGTAATGAGAAATGATGATGAATACTCCTGAATGTGGAAAACAAACCCAATTTCGACTCACAAAAATCCCCCAAATCGAAATTGTCGAAATCCCTACTGCTATGGTTTCAAAAACTCGAAATTTTCAACAAATGTGAATGGTGTACACTCCTGTTTTGCAGACAGGAAACCCAATTCGATTTCAATGAATGTTCAAGGTCGAAATTGTCGAATTCGAATGCTAGGTTTTCAAAACTCGAAATTTGTTAACAAAATCGAATTGTGTATACCCCTTTGCAGAAATTAAACCCAATTCGAACCTTTGAATGTCCCAATTCGAAAAATTCGAAATCCCTAATGCTAGGGCTCCAAAAATCCAAAAATTTTATCAATTATGAATGAATAAGAATTGAACTGGGTGATTTGAAAAGTAATTTGATGTTAGAACCAAGGAATTGTAATTGTTGGGTGTGTTATGTAACAGTGTCGAATGAACAGCTTCCCTGCGATTTTTTTTTTTTCGATGTATGGGAGAAGTGAAGGAACAAGAAGAAAGGAGGAAAATGTACCTGTGTCGTGGTTCAGCCGCGAGGGAGTCGGGTTGGCCGAGACGCGCGTGGAGAATGTAAGGGGCACCGGTGTGTTGGTGGTCGCGAGGGGCGTGGCGAAAAAAGCGAGAAGGAGTGCCGCTGGGGTTGGAATTTTTGCCGCTGGTGGCGGCTCGGGAAGCAGTAGGTAAGCCGCTAGGGTCTGGCTGGGGTTGCGTCCTGGCCGAGAGGAGCGGCAGGTGGAACAGTATATGGTGCCGCTGGTGTTGTCGTTTTGCCGAGGGGAGTGGCTGGGTTTGGTTGTTGCTGCTCGTGTTGCTGCTCGTTCTCCTTCCGTGTTTCCTTCTTGCGTCCTGTTTTTGTGGTTTTTTTTTTTTTTTTTTGTTTTTTGAATAACTGAATTTTTGGTACCTACAAAACACAAGCAAATATTAGACGGAATTAAACTAACGGAATAACAATAAAAATTAAACTATCTAAAATGTAAATAAATCAACAACGAAAATAAATCGGGTTGCCTCCCGTAAAGCGCCTTATTTAATGTCGTGGCTCGACATAAAAATGAGAAGGTCAATCGTCATAAATTGGGTCGACAAGATCAATCCCCTCGACCGCTTCTTGTTGAAATCCTTCATAATATGGTTTGAAACGGTGCCCATGTACTTTGAAAATCTTCTCCGTAGACGGACTACGAATCTCCACCGCTCCATGTGGAAATACTTGAGTAACAATAAATGGACCAACCCATCTTGACCTTAGCTTACCCGGAAATAATCGAAGACGAGATATGTAGAGCAAAACCTTTTGACCAACGGTGAACGTCTTTCTAGCGAGCATCTTATCATGCCATGCCTTTGTTCGCTCCTTGAAAATCGCCGCATTTTCATACGACTCATTCCTAATCTCCTCTAACTCTTGTAATTGCAATTTCCGGTACTCACCCGATTCATCCATTCTCATATTCAAAGTCTTTACCGCCCAAAAAGCTTTGTGTTCAAGCTCGACCGGGAGATGACAAGACTTACCAAACACCAACCGATATGGTGACATACCAATCGGGGTTTTATAGGCCGTTCTATAGGCCCACAATGCATCATCCAACCTCAAGCTCCAATCTTTCCGACTCGGATTCACCGTCTTTTCCAAGATGGACTTCACTTCTCTATTGGACACCTCGGCTTGACCGTTTGTTTGAGGATGGTAAGCGGTAGAAACTTTGTGAGTGACACAATATTTCTTTAAAAGTGCTTCTACCGTCCTATTACAAAAGTGAGTGCCTCTATCGCTTATCAATGCTCTTGGAATTCCGAACCTAGAAAAGATATTAGACTTGATAAAATCTACAACAACTTTAGCATCGTTAGTCCTAGTGGGTTTAGCTTCCACCCACTTCGACACATAATCAACGGCGAGAAGTATATATAAGAAACCATGAGACGTGGGGAATGGACCCATAAAATCTATACCCCACACATCAAAAATTTCACAATAAAGCATAGGGGTTTGGGGCATCTCATTACGACGAGAAATGTTACCACTTCGTTGACAATTGTCACAAGTTTTGACAAATCCATGGGCATCCCGAAATAAGCTTGGCCAATAGAAACCACAATCAAGCACCTTCCTTGCGGTCCTTCTAGCTCCAAAATGACCTCCACAAGCATAAGAGTGACAAAAAGTGAGAATAGAACTCATCTCATTTTCGGGAACACACCTCCTCACCACTTGATCCGAGCATTGCTTCCATAAGTAAGGATCGTCCCAAACATAGTATTTGGCATCACTCCTTATCTTGTCCTTTTGGGACTTTGAAAAACCTGTAGGAAATTCATTGGAAACAAGAAAGTTAACAATATTAGCATACCAAGGAGAAACGGAAGTAAGGGCAAAGAGTGTCTCATCGGGAAATGTGCCACGAATAGGCCCTTCAAGCCTTCCTAAATTCAATAGCCGACTCAAGTGGTCCGCAACCACATTCTCGGCTCCTTTCGTATCCCGAACCTCAATGTCAAATTCACTTAGCAACAACACCCAACGGATAAGTCTCGGCTTAGCCTCCTTCTTTGTCATCAAGTACCTAAGAGCGGCATGATCGGTGAACACCACCACCTTAGTACCAAGTAGATAGGATCGGAACTTCTCTAGAGCAAATACTACCGCCAACATCTCCTTCTCGGTAATAGTGTAGTTCCTTTGGGCCTCATTGAGAGTCATAGAGGCATAGTAGATCACATGAGGTACTCTCCCAACTCGTTGACCCAAGACGGCACCAATCGCGTAATCACTAGCATCACACATAAGCTCAAATGGAAGAGACCAATTTGGAGCTTGTATGATTGGGGCCGATGTCAACTTCTCTTTTAACATGTCAAATGCCTCCTTGCAAGCTAAATCAAACTCAAATTCCACCTCCTTTTGCAATAATTTGCACAATGGTGAAGCTACTTTTGAAAAGTCTTTGATAAATCTTCTATAGAAATCTGCATGACCAAGGAAAGAGCGAACTTCACGAACATTAGTAGGATAAGGAAGGGATTGAATAGTATCAATTTTCGCTTTATCAACCTCAATACCTTTAGATGAAACCACATGCCCAAGAACGATACCTTGCTCCACCATAAAATGGCATTTTTTAGAATTTAAGACAAGGTTAGTGTCAATGCATCTCTTAAGCACAAGAGATAAATGGGACAAACAACTATCAAAGGAATCGCCATGCACGGTAAAATCATCCATGAAAACTTCAATAAAATTCTTAACATATTCAGAAAAGATACTAACCATGCATCTTTGAAAAGTTGCGGGAGCATTACATAACCCAAATGGCATCTGTCGATACGCAAAAGTGCCAAATGGGCAAGTAAGTGTGGTCTTTTCTTGATCCTCGGGCGCAATAGCAATTTGAAAATAGCCCGAATAACCATCTAAAAAGCAATAATAAGGCTTACCGGCAAGCCTCTCAAGCATTTGATCAATGAATGGTAGGGGAAAGTGGTCCTTCCTTGTCACCGCATTGAGTCTACGGTAGTCAATACAAACACGCCACCTATTTTGCACTCGGGTGGGAACCAACTCTCCATGTTGATTTTCTACAACCGTCATTCTACTCTTCTTAGGCACCACTTGTGTAGGGCTCACCCACTTGCTATCGGATATTGGGTAGATCATACCCACTTGCAAAAGCTTAATAATCTCTTTCTTCACCACCTCCATCATAGGTGGGTTCAATCTCCTTTGTGGTTGTCTCACCGGCTTGGCATCTTCTTCCAAGAATATGCGATGCATACAAGTGGTTGGACTAATACCCTTAATGTCGGCAATAGTCCATCCAATTGCAAGCTTATTCTCTTTAAGAACCTCCACCAACTTTACCTCTTGCTCCTTGGTGAGCTTGCTAGAAATGATCACCGGTAAAGTTTCTCCATCACCTAGAAAAACATACTTCAAATGGTCGGGTAATGGTTTCAACTCTACCACGGGTGCCTGCAAAACTGAAGGTAACAATTTCTCACGAGGCAACGTTAGTGTTAGTGGTTTAGAATATGAAGGTATAATGGGATAAGTTTCAATCTTGGCTAAGAAAGCCACAACTTCCTTCAAATTATTAGATAGAGAGAAATCCAAATTATCACAAGATAAACTATTATCAATAGCTACAAGCAATTCATCTCCTCCATCTACATTGAACACATCCTGCACTAAAGGCTCCAAAACATCAATCATGAAACAAGAATGGTCATCACGAGGATACTTCATGGAATCATAGATATTAAACTTAATCACTTGACCATCGGCCTCCATAGTGAGAGAACCATTAGACACATCAATTTTAGTACTTGCGGTTCTCAAAAATGGCCTACCTAAAAGAATAGGAGCCGCTTGTGAATCATGTTCCATTTCAAGTACATAAAAATCAGCGGGAAATATTAATTTATCCACCATCACAAGTACATCCTCAACCATCCCCTTAGGATAAGCATTTGAACGGTCGGCCAATTGAATTACCACCCCCGTTTTAACCAAGGGTCCCAATTTCAAAGACTTGTACAAGGAATAAGGAAGTACATTAATTGAAGCACCTAAGTCAAGCATAGCATTGGGAATAGTGGTGTCTCCTAAGGTGCAAGGTACGGTAAACATACCCGGATCACTACACTTAGGTGGTAGCTTATGTTGAAACAAGGCCGACACATGTTCATTAACTTTAACTTTTTGGACACCCTTCAATTTTTGATTCCTTTTAATGGTACACAACTCTTTAAGAAACTTAGCATACCTAGGCACACTTTTCAATAAGTCTAATAAAGGAATGTTTACCTCAAATTTGCGAAAGGTCTCATAGACATCTTTGTCTTGTGTAGGGCGGCTTTTCCTCTTGAGAGCCTCGGGAAATGGTGGAGCATCCACATAAGTAGGTGTGAAAACCGGTGTTATTTCCTCCTTTTGAACCAATGGTGGGGCGATATTAGGCTCAATGACCAACTCCTCCTCCTCTTGCTCAATGATCTCACTAATCTTTGCTTTTGACCCTTGCAACTCCTTTCCACTCCTCAAAGTCATGGCACTTGCATTAGGCTTGGGATTAGTAATGGTTTGGGAAGGCAATTTCCCGAAATCTCTAGCTTCAAGTCTCCCAAGAGCACTAGACATTTGCCCAAATTGATTTTCCAAGTTTTGAATGCTAGCCTTTGTCTCTTGTTGAAATTGCACTTGATTAGCTTGCATAGTAGCCACATTAGAAGTAAGAGCCCGAATCATGTCCTCCGTAGACATGGATGGAGTGGAAGTTTGACCTTGAGAAGAGAATGAATTTTGACCTTGTGGTCTTGGAATGAACCTTGGTTTAGATTGACCAAATTGTTGTCCAAAATTTTGAGATGGACCTTGTTGACCAAATGACGAGCCTTGATTTTGTTGGCTTGGCGGTTGCAAGCCGCCTTGTGGATTCCCATATTGGAAACCGGGATGGTCTCTTCTCGTAGGATTATAGTAAGGTTCAAACCTCTTTTGGGGTTGACCAAAAGCACCCGCGGCATTCACCTCCTCGGTCTCCTCTTGCATTTGTGGGCATTGATCGGTGACATGCCCATTAGATGAACAAATACCACAAGCGTGCACTTGTTGCTTGTTCCCCATGATCATCTCCCTCAATAAGGAAGTTAAATCTTAAACCTTGCTTTCCAAGGAAGGGTTAGAACTAGCCATGCTCACCCTTCTTGTTTTGGATCTCACACTAAATTGACGTGTGCTTTCGGCAAGCTCACTCAACAATTCATTAGCTTCATCCGGATTTTTCTTGATGATGCCTCCACCACTAGCACCATGTACCATCCGTGCATCTTCTGGTGATAGTCCTCCAACAAAATAGAGGATGAGATCTTGGTCACTATACCCATGGTATGGGCAACTTGCACATAACTTCTTGAAACGCTCCCAATAGTCATAGAGTGTTTCATCATCCTTTTGCTCCACATTTGATATCTCCTTCTTAAGATGGGAAGATTTGGAGGCGGGGAAATACTTTTCAAGGAACGCCTTCTTCATTAGAGCCCAAGTGGTGATACTACCCGGTGGAAGGTAGTACAACCAATCACGAGCGGTGTCCTTGAGTGAGAACGGGAATGCTCTCAACTTGATTTGCTCTTCGGTGACGCCATTTGGTTTCATGCTAGTGCATACCACATGAAATTCCGACAAATGCTTATTTGGGTCCTCACCACTTAACCCATGGAATGCGGGTAGTAAGTGGATCAAACCCGACTTCAATTCAAATGTGGTGCCTTCCGCCAAGGCCGGAAAAGTGATGCATAAAGGTTGTTAAGTGAGATCGGGGGCGGTGAGCTCTCTCAAGGTTCGGGTTTCTCTTGCCATTTTGATGTTTTCTTTCTCCTCCTTCTTGTCTTGATTGTCAAATTGAAGTTTTCGCCTTATCTCTCTTCTAACACGAAAAAGAGTTCTCTCCAATTCTGGATCAAAATCCAACAATTTCTTGTTAGTAGAACGGGTGTTCGGCATAAACCAAACACTTAAAATAAAATTGAGAAATAAATAAACAATTGCACAAAATAAACAAACAAAAGCCTCTTCCCCGGCAACGGCGCCAAAATTTGGCTAGACTTGTCGTGAGTCTCCAAATTAGTATTTTTATCCACTACAAACTCAAACTAGTAGCAAGTGTAAGTAGGGGTCGATCCCACGAGGAAGGTGTTTATGTTGATTAAATGTGTGCAAAGTTAAGTAACCAATTGGGGGGGGGTGGCGTTTGAATGTTGATTGACTAAAGTCTACTAAAGTAATAATTTAAGGAAATGAAAATGTAAAAACAATATAAGTAATTGAAAATGTAAACAAATGATGAGAATAATTCTTGGACCAAGTAATTTCCACCAACTAGTTATGAATTGATAATTGACTCTTCTAATCTATTTCATTATTGAATACTTTGCTATGAAGTTGTCGACTTCTAAATCCACATAATATTAGTTATTACCTACAAGCGTAAACAAATAACCCTTACAATGTTGTCAATTTAGTCAAGCGCTTAATCGTATCAAAATTGTAGAATATAGCGATGGAATTTAGCAAAGATGAATAAATGAAGAATACAAGCGATGCTCCACTTTGATTCATACAAGTTTAATCATTTATAACTCAACAATGATGAATTAGCATACTACTTGATGAATTATAATTACTACAACGGAATAGGTAAACAAACAAAAGATTCATTCACCTAATCTAGCAATGTTTAATTAAATAATAACAACTAGTTGATCATTCTAGATGTATAATTAACAAACCAACAATAATCCAAATTAAACTTGATATTCAAACATTGAAATAGAAATAGAATAAGAGTCTTACAATTCAATAACTAAATTGGCTTCAAGAACTTGTTCCAAGATGTAGAACTTAGCCCTCCATACAAATAAAAACAAACTAGAAATTGAAAATTGTTTATGTATTCTAATGATTAAAAGGTAGAGAAAGTATGTAAAAGTATATGGAATTGATCAACAACATCTCCTTATATAGGTCTTCAAAGAGCATCCTCATAAAGTCTCATAAAGTATGAGCATAATTGCCAAAATAAAGGAGAATTAAGGGCTTGTTGGAATACAATGCGGAATCCAATGCTCAGCCACTCTAAGTGGCATTTTGCCACTCCAAGTGGCTAGAAGTTCAAGAGTCTTTGTTTTGCCACTCCGAGTGGCACTTCCTTGTGATGCTTCCTTGCTTTGACCTTAGTTTTTGGGCTTTGACTTGCTTTAAGATCCACACTCACATGACATCTTTAGCCCAATACCAACCTCTAAAGAAGCCCTCTCCATACATAACAATAAATCAATCCAATTATCCCATAAAAACACACAAGTCATAACCAACCCAACATAAGAGACATATGCAACAAAATCCACTAAAATGCTTCTCAACCTATCAATTAACCATCAAAATAACCTTTATTGACCCATACTAAACTAGACTAATCAATTACCCACTGATTGAAAAAGCGGCTTTCGCCGTCGTCGTTGCCGCAAGGAAGTTAAAACACTACTTCGACACACATCCCGTGACGGTCTTAACCGACCAGCCATTGGAGAAAGCCTTAGAAAAATTCGAAAAATCCGGCCGACTTATCAAATGGGCAGTGGAGCTATCCGGCTTCGGCATTCAGTACAAGCCAAGGCCTTCGATAAAGGGGCAAGCACTTGCAGACTTCCTAGCCGAGTGCACATACCAAGAAGAATCACATCCCGGTGTGTGGGAAGTATACACCGACGGGTCCTCCACGGCAAACAGCTCAGGAGCCGGCATCCTTATCATCAGCCCTAACGGGGACGAGTTTGAGTACGCCTTAAAGTTTACCTTCTCGACCTCAAATAACGAATCCGAATATGAGGCGGTGATAACTGGAGTCGAGTTAGCTAGAGCTGCCGGGGCGGAGCATGTTGTGGTGAAAACAGATTCACTTTTAGTCACTAATTAAATCAGAGGAGAGTATGAGGCTCGAGACGACGGGATAGTGAGATACCTGGAAAGGGTAAAAGCCGACACTGCAAAATTGAAATCTTTCCAAATACAATGTGTCCCCAGGTCTGAGAACAACCGAGACGACGCTCTCTCAAAACTTGCCAGTTCAAGCATCAAGAATGTCGGTCGAACCGTGCTGTGGATATCGGAATGCTAAAAGCATCACCGAGACCGTCGGCATGGTGGGGGCGACATCGGCCGAGACGACGTGGATGACTCCGATAATGAAATACAAACTAACAAAAGAGTTACCGGAGGACCGCAGTCTCTCTCAGAAGATAAAGAGGATCGCCGCAAGGTACTTGGTGTTCGAAGGAGAACTATACAGAAGGTCCGTGATAAGACCACTTTTGAAATGTGTCGGCCCAGCCGACACGGAGTTAATACTGACAGAGATTCACGAAGGCATCTGTGGACATCACATGGGGGCAAGAACGCTAGCCCACAAAGCTCTCCGAGCCGGCTACTTCTGGCCTACCATGCTTGAGGATTCCAGAGCAAAAGCCAAGAAGTGCAAGAATTGTCAGATGCATGCTCCGGTAATACATGCTCCTTCCCGAGACTTGCAACCAGTACTTAGTCCCCTACCATTTGCACAGTGGGGGATGGATTTATTAGGGCCATTTCCGACGGCCTCCGGAGGAAGGAAGTACCTAATCGTCGCCGTTGAATACTTCAGCAAATGGGTCGAGGCTGTCGCGGTACCCGCCAAGACCACGGCGGCCGTAAGAAAGGTTATTTGGGAGAACGTCATAACTCGTTTTGGGCTACCCCAAGTCATGGTATTTGACCACGGCCGAGAGTTTTGGAGCGACATGGTGATGAATTGGTTGGAGGAGCTCGGTATCAAATTTGCATATTCCTCCGTCTGCCACCCTCAGAGCAACGGGCAGGCGGAAGCAGCTAATAAAACAATCCTGAACGGGCTGAAAAAGAAGGTTGAAGATCTAAAGGGAAGGTGGGCTGATGAACTACCCGGCGCCTTATGGTCCCTTAGAACCACGGAGAAAGAAGCAACGGGGTAAAGTCCATTCCACCTTGTCTATGGGTCTGAGGCCGTCCTGCCAATTGAAGCAGCGGTGCCGACGTTTAGAACGCAAACGTTTGACCCAGTCGAAAATGAGGAAGGCCTGAGAGCCTCCCTAGACCTGGTCGAAGAAAGTCGAGACACGGCACAGCTCAACTTGGCAGTGTATCAAAACCGAGTAAGAAGAGCATACAACCGTAGGGTCCACAAAAGAGACTTAAGAGTAGGAGATCTAGTCCTAAGAAAGTCGGCCGCAACAAACAAAGGAAACATCCATGGTAAAATGACGGCCAATTGAGAAGGACCCTACAAAGTGGTTGAAGAAATGAGGCCGGGGACATACCGGCTGACAGACATGGAGGGTGTTCCTCTAATGAGCCACTGGAACACGGACAACCTTAGGAAATATTTTGTATAGCGGCGGAGGTGTCCGAGACCGTTGTGGACACCCCAGCGCGTAATTATACCTTATGAAGAATGATCCAAATTTTCCATCAAGATGCTTGTCCCCTCCGTAGTCGTACCAAGGTAGACGCCACGGCCAAAGCCGGGCAGTCACCGCAATGGCGATTGATACTGCGAAAGCGACCAACATGTTTAGTAGACGCCACGGCAGTCACTACAAATGCAATTGATACTCGCGAAAGCGACCAACATGCTTAGGAACGTATAAGTACAGTTGAGAAACGCAAATCGACCGCCTCGGCCAATCCGGAGTGGCAGAGGAAGCGATCAATATATCTCTGATATACTGAACGCTGTCGAGCCGTAACCTCGATTGCCTCGGCCAAAGCCGGGAGTGACGGGGACACAACGACCGATACGCTAACATGTTCACAACGGCGTTTGGGAAGCGCAAATCGATCATTTCCGGCTAAGACCGGGAGTGGAGGAGGAAGCGACCGACATGCCAACATGTTTAAAAACGTTTAAGTACAATTGAGATGCGCCTTCTAACTGCCTCGGCCAAGCCGAAAGTAAAAACGAAAAAGCACTCAATATGTTGAAACGTAAGAAGACAACTTAATGGAGGCAAAATAAACAAACTTTATTGAAAAATGTTTACAGGTGAGGCAAAACAAAGTCGACGGCCGTCCCCATAGGGATAGCCTAAACACAACCTACCAAATTTTAACAAAAACAAAAGGTACAACAAAAGGTTATAGACATAAGACTTTAAGCGCCAAAAGGATGGCAGGGAGGAAAGGCTCAATAGTTGGCCCCCGAACAGTGAGTCGTCTCAAGGGCCGGTGAATCGGTGACGACCGCCCGTCTCCCTATGCTTGTTTCTCGCTCACCACCGGCAGCAGAGCGATCACCATCGATGGGCGGCCCGTGCCGATTTGGCAGCTTCACCTGCTTTTTCCCTCTCAGCTTCCTCCCTGGCCGCCTTCACCTTAGCATCCCGGGCCACCTTCTCCGCAGCCTCCTCTGCGGCCTTCGCCGCCTTTGCCTTCTCCGCCGCCTTTGCCTCCACAGTAGCCGCCTTCTCATCAAGAAGCCGGTCAAAATCTTTCCACGGGAAGGAGCTTTCAGGAAGGAGCTCTTTAATTACTTCCCTGGTAGCATCTTCGGCCTGGTCCCGCATTTCTTGGCACACATGTCGTGATGATGACATTTTTCAGCGTCTCAATGTCCTCCTCCCTCTGGGCAAGGATAGCCTTTGTGTTCTTGTGCTCCTTCGTCTCGGCCAATGCGAGCCTTCCATCTCTCCTTCGCTCAACCACGGCCTTATAGCCGCCCTCAAATTTGTCTTTCTCCTCCAGCAGCTTAGCAGCGTCAGCCTCCGCAGCCTCAACCTTGGCTCTCTCGGCTAAGACCGCCTTTTCAGCGTCCTCCCTAAGCTTACGCTCAGCGAGGAGGTCCTTCATGGCGGCCTGGGAGTTTTTCTTCGACTTCTCGGCCTCCTTCTTAGAAGCAGCAAGCTCGATCCTAAGCCGTTCAAGCACAGGGCCAGTTGAAGCCATGACCGTTTCTTGCTCCGTATTATGAGCGCCGGCTAGTTCAGTCCACTTTGCCAGCCTCTTGGACAACCTTGCGCCCTCCGCCACAAGCTGAGCGGGGGAAACCTTCTGGGATGAGGAGTCGGCGGTGGCATTTTTATCGCCCGTCTGCACAGGCTGCTTCTCCAATTGCCGTTCAGTGCAAACGACAGCTGACGGCGGCTGATCTACAAAAAATCCAGACAAAACATCCATGGTCAACATTCATTGACATGTCAGAGAGCCTGTCATCAGGAATGCCCAATGAACCTGCTAAATCCGAGCCATGGGTTAGATCCGTACCAGTCCTGGCCTTCTTGAGCAGAGGGCTGGCTGGTCCCTTTCTTTTCGCGGCCTCGGTAACAGCAGCAGCGGCAGGCGTGGCCTCTTTTCTCTTATTTGAAGGAGGAGGACCCTCCACAACGGTGACCTCCTCTTCAACATCAACGACCACCTGCTCCTTTTGGATTACGAGGATTGAAGACTGAGCCGGAGTTGACGCCGTCGCCGCCGTAGACGTTATCTTTGGTCTCCGGCGCAGCACGTTACCGGCAATCTGCGCTTGAGCCGCCGCCACATCCAGTGCCTTCAACTGCTGCTCCATAAGTTCGTGAGGGGCCGGTCTGCGATCACGTGGCAAGGCCTTAGGATGCAGCTCAACAACTCTCCCGTTCTCGTCAAGTCCCAACCTCTGGAGAATGGAGACAGCAGCGATTCAAGCCAAATCGGTCCCGCAAAGGAAACGGCGAGTCAAGCAAAAGAAATAAACCAAGGTTCAAATACGAAACATAAAAAGCAAAGATGGGCCTCATACCGACCCCACTCACCCCGGGCCGAGGGCCGGTATGAGGCCGACGTGGCGAGCGGCTCATCATCCCGAAGAACGATCTGCGTCGGGGGCATCCATCCCTTCGGCGTGCCATCCTTCTCAGCCTCAAACAGCCTCATTGCCCGCGTTTCATCCTCATTAAGATAGACCCTGCTGGCGTCCATCTTAAGCTTCCTCCGGGAGACATATTTGTCATGCTTCCCTTGGTTCTCACACCGCAAATTGACGCGGCTCTGAAAGGACCGGGGCAGCGAGTAGTCCTCCAGAACCTCAACGTATACCCACCGCCCCTTCCAGTCCTTGCAAGATGTCAACTTGGAAACGGTAACATAACCCGCCTCGGTCTGTATTGTAACACCCCCATACTCCAAGTGCCTTACCAGGACCACTCAGGTATAAGGATACTACCATCTCGGTTGCCCGAGGTACTGAATATCATAAGACAATAAAGAAACGTACTTTTAAAGTAATTATAGATTAAGTGATTACATGTTCAACCCAAAACTAATAAAAGGAATTACAAGGTTCTCATACGGTCTACAGCTAAAACTATCAAAGCTACTAGACTTCGTCTGACACAGCGGAAGACTTCTAACTACCACGTGATGACTCATCCCAGCTATCCCATACGCGTCATATCATCACACCGCTCAATAATCGCTCACCACCCCGAATGGATCACCACAGTTTTAAAACATTTAAACGGGTCGATACTAATCACACAATTCAATACATATATCAACAATAAGATAAACAGACGACTTAACTCGTCACTCACACACAACCAACCAATTCCAATCATCTCAATCATTGATCGTCCACTTGGACCACCCACGCCGATGGGAGACCGCAGCCGTTCCCACCTAAGCCCCGCTCATCATACCGAGCGATAACCCCGTCCATTAATGTGCACATCCCCTTCCGTGGCGGGTTCCACGAAGGGCGAAACTAGGGCGTGAAGCCACTCCCGCAAGTGACTCCACTCGGTAGAGAACGCATCTCGAGAACCATAGACAACCAATCACAATCACAATCAACAAACCGTCACAATACAATTACTATATCAAACAATCAATCTCAACACATCAACAATCATCCCATTATGGGACTAATACCGAGTAGGAAATCCTACTCGAAAGCACAACAATCGACGGTATCAACGCTTGTATCAAAAGTCTCTTCTACGAACCCTCCTCATATCATATAACACATAGAGGCTACACATCACAAACTACACACAAAACCCCCAATCTCTAAATTAGGGTTTAACCAAACTTAACAAAACATTATAAAAATTATATTAAAAGCTTACCCTCGACGCAGGGAACTCAACGATACGAATAACGACAAGAACTGACCGTCTGAACTCCGGGAATTGCTAAGAATGCGATTAGGAAGATGAACTGGTTGCTTTCTCTCTTAAACAGGGTTTTAGGTTTTGTAAAAGTGATTTAAAACAATGACGACTATGTTTAAATACCTTAATCGCATAATTAACAAAACCCGAGAAAACTCCCCGTAAAACCGGACACTCGATCGAGTACCCAAGGTACTCGATCGAGTACCCCCTTACTCGATCGAGTACCCCAGCTACTCGATCGAGTACCCAACAGGTCATAAACTATTTTATCTCGCAACTTACCCTTACTCGACAGAGTAAGGGCTACTCGATAGAGTACCCCAAGACTTATAAATACGGAGTATTACAGTCTTCCCTCCTTAAAAGGAACTTCGTCCCCGAAGTTCAACCCAAACATAAAAACAACCATACAGACTCGACCAAGACACAACAACTTAGCTAAGGACTCAAGAACTCGACCGAACATAGAACATGAACTCTTAACACCCACTCCACCAACTATGTTTACTTCCACAACATGACTCACTATATCGTATCTACCACATATATATCTCTCACGACACCAACTCCATACATAACCAACTACCATCCTCTAATGCTGCTAGCTCCATAATATCATCAACTATCAAATCCAATACCAAGACACTCATAGACATCAAACGGGATGTTACATTCTACCACCCTTAAAAAGGAACTTCGTCCTCGAAGTTTACTCACACTCGTAACTCATCATCCAATCACAATACTAGCGAAATATTCTCACACTCCTAAACATCACGCTCCTACAAGCACGGTCATGACCTTTAATAAAATCACCCACAACACGAATCGATCTTTTATTCTACATCAAGACTCAACTTCCGAATATATTACCCTATGTACAACCATCAAAATCTGTTTTATCGCATCCTACTCCTCTTAAGACAAATGTTACGTCCTCGTAACTCACTAATACCAAACCATATCTATATCTCATTACCCTCTGTACCACCACATGTCAAAGATAACCGTCTATCAACCAAACACTCACCATTCTTATATCCAAGGCTCCCATACATAAACATTTCCCATTCCTCAACTCATTCGGGCAACAAGACCTAACCTATACCATAAACTCGTAGCAAATCACCATACCCACTCTTCATTATTACTGCCAAACAACATACCTCTCTACGTAAGGCACTTATCTCCCAGAAGCATAACTCACGGTCCGCACTCGTTACGTACACGCACACTAGATCCTCAAGTTCTTTCTTTCATTACCGCAAAATTCATACACAACTTAACATGACACTAATTTCCCAAACACCCTACACTCACTGTCTCAACGAAAGATTATGAACTACCTGCCGCTTTCAGCTCATTACAACACATGTTCCACGAATCATTTTCCATTACCATGTCTACCGATGTCTCATCAGAAAACAAGATCAAAATTACCGTAACAACCTCTCACAACCGTGTCCCATCAACAGATTATCACTATCCCATGACAACAACGAAACATATACAACTCTATTTCACATCATACTCTACCTCATTCCCAACTTAACCTGGTAAAGAAAACATGAATAAGCAAGACAACTGTCTATCAAAGACAAACTGAGACTCGCAGAGAGCAACATCAAACAAAACAACAATCTATGTATAACCGGTATGTACTTTCGAAACCCGAATCATAATCATCCCGCCTACTCCACCACAACCGTGACGGCATCACAACACCGCCACCAACACCACACCGTAGTGCGAAAATACCCGCATCACAAAGACTATGTATCGTGCCCGATCACCACCCGAGGCACCATAACCACACCGATAGACATCACAACCGCATACAATTCCCATAAATACTGACTTAGCATAACTTCTCGGACAAGAAAAACTTACTCAAATCCACTTTATTAAATCACCACGCAACATATTATATGGATAAACAGATAAGCATCTCATGAACATCCTCTCTGCCATTTCCCGGAATACACATGTGTTATCAATACACATAAAATTATAACTAGCCATGTCAAATCAATCAAATTATAACCTTTTTGGATATCATTAAATTAAATTACCGTGTCCAACATATATATTACCGAACATTCATAAAACAATTTTATAATTATCATACCATACCACTTCTTGTGAGGTCAGAACCTCACACAAACATTTACACAAATCACAGACCCGTAATCACAACCAACTAGTCAATCCTGACCACGTAAGTCACCACTCGAAAAAGGTTACCTGCCGCCCGAGTTTAACTCATATGCCCCTCATAACATATTCCCCCATTCGCACAACCATCATTTCCTGCCAAATATAATCACACCTTCACTTATTCAACTAATAACGTCCGCCTCATATAACCACATCTTATACCCTTTTACACTCCTACACAACAATCAGGTCCCTACCAAATCAACCTCTTTAGAATTGCTACCTTTCTAATATTCCATCACTCTTAGCCATTAGTGATAACACCACAATGCCACCGCTGCTCGTATATCAAATCTCTTAAACTCATATCAAAATAACATGGTTTTTCTACCATTTGTGGTTAACATTGCAAATAACGAACATCAAACCCATCCACAAAATTACCTCAACATTATTCCCAATGCTATCTTATTTGTATTGTCATTCAACTCTCCACCAAATATCTCGTATCGTGCCAATACTCCACCAACTTCTTACTCCCTTAATTCCTCGAAACTCATTACCAATCATGTTGCCCTGAAACTCCTATATAACCTTTAGCTAACATCCTCGTGATACCATCACATATTTCGATGATTTCTTATCTTTATATCACATAGCTCCGGTGAACATTTTCCTCAGCTTACTTTTATCCTTCTTTTCTCTTTACACTCAATAATACCAATTAATAGTTCAACTCCTTATTCCTTCTAGCTAACTCTTTAGAAATCTGGTTACCCCTTCGTTGCTCCAAAACTTAATTCCATTATTTTCTACCGACATCATCTCACTCTTTCTTACCATGGATTTTATCTTATTATACTATCACTCATACTTGCCACTAATCTATCCATAGAACCAACATTTAATGTTCAAACAATTGCATCCCCCTTTTTACATCTCTAGAAATCAGAATTCATTTAATACCGTTAATTACCCAAGGAAATCACACAGTAGTTTCATCTTTTAATAAACCAAACCTCCCAAACTCACTCACTGTCTACAAATACACCTCGCGACATGTCTCCACAAAGTTCACTATATATTACTCTTCTCAACCCCCTTTAAACGAACTTTCACTACATAAATCCATAACCCACACGACTCCTAACCATTTCCCTCCTTAACTCTTTACACATCTCAAGCTGCCACTTTCCACATTCTTACTTTCAATCTTTTCATTCTCACGTTCATTATACTCACATCATCCCTTGTCTATATTCACTTATTTTTACATTACTCAACACACAATCATATCACTCATCCCGTCTCGCAAAACGTACGCCATGCCTCAATAAACTATACCAATCTTCCTTTTCTTTTTCCACCATCTATCATAATCACATATAACTCATGTCCTCCCCACCGAACTCATACTCATCATAGTGCCACTCTTTACATCATAAGATTGGGTAACTTACGCTTCAGGACCAACACATACGTAAAACAATGCATAAAGAAGTAATACAACACCTTTGAATTAAACATAATATGCAACGAATGTCAAAAGACAAACATATGACCCGAAATACGCATATGACTGCGCACAGATCCCACTCGATCGAGTACCCGAACCTACTCGATCGAGTTGAGGCTACTCGATCGAGTGCCCAACATGCTCGATCGAGTGCCCCGACTCCAACCCAAACAGACCTTCGATCTCGACTTACTCGACCGAGTAGCCCGGCTACTCGATCGAGTGACCCCATACTCGATCGAGTGCCCGAGGTACTCGATCGAGTGCCCAAAAGCACGATTCTGGTCAAAATAACGACAAGTACCCACTCGATCGAATCAAACCCACTCGATCGAGTCATGCAGACTCGTGAATACTACCCGAATGTTATCTCACATACCCTAACGTACTATGCATTCATTATTATTTCAACATTATGATTACAACTACGCATTCAAATCTGCGCGACTCCTCATACAATTAACAAAATAATCTACTTCGTGTTATCAAGTGCCACGTTATAAACAACCATCATGCTTTTCATCCAATTCGTTATATAAAACACATATCATTGAACCTCTATTCTTCATGTTACTACTTACCGAAAGTCAAACATTACCATCTATCATGCTCATATAACATTCAACTTTCAATCATGTATTACCCGCATGTTTTAAATTTTCATAACTTTTCATAACACAAACCACACCCATACACTACAAATCCTATTTCCATGTTGCTAATACAACAACATTACAAATCCACTTCATCACACATCATCATATACGAACTACTTTCTTTTTCTACCGTATCATTCATCATTCTCATATACTTTTCCAACGATTCCAACCAACATGTCAACCAACTATCATGCAACATGCTTTCAACAAACCATATACAGCACAATTAACATACACGTCGCACATATACACACGGACTCCACGTTCCCATACCATGTGACTGGCTTAAGTATCATGGGGCCAAGATTTTGAAGTGAGGGCGCCTACTCACCCAAAACCTAGCATCAGCCGGGCTCCCATTACACATACACCAGGTTCATTTTATTAGACTCCCTATGTTCATTATGTTCATTTGTTACAGTTCCAAAATCGTCGCTCTGATACCATTTGTAACACCCCCATACTCCAAGTGCCTTACCAGGACCACTCAGGTATAAGGATACTACCATCTCGGTTGCCCGAGGTACTGAATATCATAAGACAATAAAGAAACGTACTTTTAAAGTAATTATAGATTAAGTGATTACATGTTCAACCCAAAACTAATAAAAGGAATTACAAGGTTCTCATACGGTCTACAAAAAAACTATCAAAGCTACTAGACTTCGTCGACACAAATGGAAGACTTCTAACTACCACGTGATGACTCCTCCCGGCTATCCCATACGCGTCATATCACACTCCGCTCAATAACCGCTCACCACCCCCGAATGGATCACCACGTTTTTAAAACATTTAAACGGGTCGAAGACTAATCACACAATTCAATACATATATCAACAATAAGATAAACAGACACTTAACTCGTCACTCACACACAACCAACCAATTCCAATCATCTCAATCATTGATCGCCCACCGGACCACCCCGCAGTGGGGGACCGCAGTCGTTCCCACCTAAGCCCCGCTCATCATACCGAGCGATAACCCTGTCCATTAATGTGCACATCCCCTTCCGTGGAGGGTTCCATGAAGGGCGAAACTAGGGCGTGAAGCCACTCCCGCAAGTGACTCCACTCAGCCGAGAACGCATCTCGAGAACCATAGACAACCAATCACAATCACAATCACAAAGTCACAATACAATTACCATATCAAACAATCAATCTCAACACATCAACAATCATCCCATTATGGGACTAATACCGAGTAGGAAATCCTACCCGAAAGCACAACATCCAGACGGTATCAACAGCTGTATCAAAAGTCTCTTCTACGAACCCTCCTCCTATCATATAACACATAGAGGCTACACATCACAAACTACACACAAAACCCCCAATCTCTAAATTAGGGTTTAACCAAACTTAACAAAACATTATAAAAATTATATTAAAAGCTTACCCTCGACGCAGGGAACTCAACGATACGAATAACGACAAGAACTGACCGTCTGAACTCCGGGAATTGCTAAGAATGCGATTAGGAAGATGAACTGGTTGCTTTCTCTCTTAAACAGGGTTTTAGGTTTTGTAAAAGTGATTTAAAACAATGACGACTATGTTTAAATACCTTAATCGCATAATTAACAAAACCCGAGAAAACTCCCCGTAAAACCGGACACTCGATCGAGTACCCAAGGTACTCGATCGAGTACCCCCTTACTCGATCGAGTACCCCAGCTACTCGATCGAGTACCCAACAGGTCAGAAACTATTTTATCTCACAACTTACCCTTACTCGACAGAGTAAGGGCTACTCGATAGAGTACCCCAAGACTTATAAATACGGAGTATTACATGTATGCTATACCACCCCGTGCCACCTAAGGTAGTCTGCCGAAGATGGTGGAGCCGGCGGAATAGGTTCACCGTTGGGGCCTCCCCTTTACAAAGACATAACCATACAAAGCCAATAATCGTCCTGATGGCCAACGGATGCAGTTGGGCCACGGCGACATTCATGGCTTTAATTATGGCAGCAACGTATTCATTCAGAGGAAACCGGAGCCCATACTCCAGGTGTCTGATGTATACACCGATACAACCCTCGGGAGGGCAACAGACGGCCTGACCCTCCTCAGGGACAATTATTTTATACCCCCTGCCGAAGGAGTAATGATCCTCAAAAAGGTCAGAACCGGAACAACTGGCGAACTTGTTCGTCCAAGCACGATCAGGACTGATCGAACAGGCGTCGCCGTGCCACGAGAAATGCGGCATCTTTACGACAGAAAGGGTCGCCTCATCATCGTCATCATCAAAACCCTCCAAAAATTGCTCATCAATTTCAGGAGAAAGCGGCTTGAGACCCCCTAACCCTATCGGGGTGACAACCAGTGGCTCCTGTTCATCAGGATGCGACGGTTCGCCCCCCGGCGCAGAGGTACTGGGTTGAGCATCCGCAGAAGACATAGTGACAACAAAAACTTAACAATTAAAAGTTGGAAAAATTTGTTTGTTTACCTTGGAAAAAGTGCTACGCCGAGTAACGCTTTGAAGATTAGAGAGAAATTTCTTCGAAAAAACTAAGAGAGAGGAAATTTTTTTTTTGAGAAAATGAAGTTTGATGGTCAAAAAACGGGGCACGCTGCTCTATTTATGGAGCAAAGCCCATGAAGCGGACCAATCACGGCAAAGCCTATGAAACGTCCACCAATCAATGCCAAGCCACGTGTCAAGCATGCAGCCATGAAATGTCAATCGACATACAGTTACAAATCTTCTTCGATACGCTCCTTGGTATCTACTTTCTAACGGCCAGCTGATCAACAAAGCAAAGACAGCACCGGCCGGGGGCAATCAAAAGCACACGGCACTCTCAACCTTGGTCTCGGCCAGCGCCATTTTCGTTTCCACATCGGATGTCCATTACACATCCATGTGGAGGGGGGATATGGTACGGCTCAATGAACCAAGCCGAGGAAGAAGAAGCCGGGGAAGAAGTTCAACTTGCGCAGAATACGCTCAACACTCATCGAAGGTCCATACCACGGCATAGACTACGCTGGGGGCAAATTGATGGGGCATATTCTGCACCCGCTGACCGAGTCAACATATTGAACAAGGTCAAAGCCAAAAGACAGCAAGTCAACGTATCAGACAGCCTAACCGACGCATTCTATCGGCCTATCACTTGGGTCTCGGTCCCGGCACCTAGCCGGCCGAGAAGCACATCCGCGTACTCACATCCAGTCCCCTCGGCATGGAGTCAACCAGGCCAGCCGGCCTGCCATGGGTCCCTCGGCCGAGGGTAGAACAGTCTTTCCACCTGCTAGCCACTTGGCCACTACGTGACAAAAGGTGAAAGTCTATAAATACTCCTCAATCCTCATTGAGAAAACGATCCACAATCCATCCCAAAACTCACTATTAATCTGGTATAAACTCTCTTATCTCTCTACAATATATTTTGCCAAGTAACACACAACTTAATCTCTTTAAGTTCACTGACTTGAGCGTCGGAGTGAGTACGCTCGGTACCAAGCCGAGCCCTCAGTTTGTTCATCTTTACAGGAGAAAGCGAAAGGAAGAGACAAGTCAAAGACATCATTCAACAAGCTTACGTGGTCATAACTCTGCTTCGGAATCACACCCGGAACATTATACATGTTTCTTAGCTGTAAGTCTATAACATAACTTTGAACCTAATAAAGGACGATATTGCTGCTTGTATCGTATTATCAATTTATATATAGATCAGACTAAATCAAAGATGCCAACCTTATAAAATATACTCCCTCCTATTTTATGTAAGTGTCCCATTGTCCATTTCCGTCTATTTACAATAATGTCTCATTGTCTACTTTTGATAAACTTTTATAGTTATTTTAATCACTCCAACCCCACAGCAATACCCCATCTCAACCTAAAATAATACTTATTTTAATCACTTCACTCACAATAATATCCCACAATACATTTTCTCTCTCCAATTACCTCACCCCAACACAATACTTTACATTATTTAACTCATTTCCTTAATTCTCGTGCCATCTCCATAATGGAACACATATATAGAATAGAAGGGAGTATTACTTTTACACAACGAGTAGTCGAATACGTTTATCTTGAACATAGCAAGTGATCGAGTATGTTTTACAGTGTAAAGTTCTCATTCACCTGTTTAAACAAAATTCAAATTAGAATTATGGGTGTACATTAGTGGCTTCTTTTATGTATTAATCTCCTCTAGCTAGGCAAAATGTACTTTCAAGTATTTAGTCCACTCCGATTCATTTGGCTAACTTAGTTTATTCGTATTTTACCAAAAATGACTTTAATTGTACTTGAGAGAACAATTATCAATCTTTTCAAAAAAAAAAAAAAAAAAACGAGATTTGTTCCACATTATTCTTGTTTGACTTGAGAAAATACAGTACATACCGTACGAACTAATCAAATTAATGTCACATGAGAAGTTGTCTCTTAAATTTGTCAACATTAAACAATGTATATAATTAGAGGCTAAGAATTGAATAGGGCATAAATTAAGCATAAAATTGACTTTTTGTATAGAGAATAAGCCGGAGAATTAAGGCTATGAATGAATTTCTTGGAAACAAGTTGTGGACATTATTATTGGTTGGCATGCATGCATGTCGTGACAAATTTGATCTTTAACTGATAACTTGTGAAGCAATCACGCAGGTACCATTGCAAGGACATACGGGTTTTGCGCTTTGAGTCATTAGTTTTAGAACATGCACTTCTAACGTTTGTAATTCTTGCATGTATTCTCGACTTCATCAAATAGTCTACGCCTTTGATTGACAGAATCCCTACTACTTCCTCCATTCAACTCCACAAGGTCATTATCTCTTTTACACACTATTTACAAACGGACATTCAACTTCAATTTTCTCTCGATACATAAGTAAAAATATATTCATGTGAGATCTTATTTGATTCGTCTTTAAGAGTACATCAAAAACATCTAACTTTTATAATTTTTGCAAATACGTAACTAAAGATATTTGCCGAGTAAAAGCCGCGTTGGCAAACATGATAAAGTATAATGGCCTTATGGAATTGAATGGAGGGAGTACGTGTTATACTTTTAGTTCCATTCCTAGATAGCTTCTACTCCTAATTATACCTACCAAACGAGTTAATTGGATCGGATTGGGTGATTTCATATTTAATAAATTTCAGATTGAGTCGACTTTATCCGAGTTCGGGATATTCTCAGCCCCCGGGTCGGTTAATGTCAATAGCGGCTAGTTTTCAACAATAAACATTTATGTCGGGTCATATAAAGTGGGTCAATTCAGATTCTGGTCAAGTTCGAGTCCTTACTTCAGGTATCGGCCCGTGTACAAAAAATTATAGTCAAAGTCTTAACACGAAAAATGAAAAAAGTCATAAAAAACAGAGAGACAATTGAATTGTTGTTTTAATATATATCAATATAGAACTACCTTATTTATATTGTATAATAAGGTACGTAGGCTTAGATATGTGAAAATTCAATCAACCCATAAAGCAAACTCGGCCTATTTTTGCAAGGCCAAGATCTATAAATCTTAATCCACGAGTTGATTGTCCAAAATACGTTTATTAAGGGTTAAAACTCAAGTTGACCCGTATGTCCTTACAATGGTACTTGCCTGATTTTGAAAAGGTATTTTTAGATTTAAAAATTTGAAATAAAAAAAGTATAATTTCCTTCCAATTTTCTTATTTTTTTCTCATTCATTTTGATGTTTGACCGTAAATAACTAAAAAGAAATAAAATTACTAAATGAAATTAACATATTTATATTTATCAAACAAAAAATGTTTCACAAATATTATTTTCAACAAAAATTTTTACAAATATCCGAATCTACGATTATAATACCGTCTTTGAAACTGCGTAAAATTAATGCAAATAGGAAGGAATAGTTCTTTTTTAACTAGTCACTAAAGAACATTTGTATCAGATTAATATGATTTGTGGGCTTTGATCATTTCTTTCGTGTGTTGTTTTCCCATTAGTATGGACTTTTGAATGATGTGTTTAGCCAACTTATGACACTGTTGTAAATTTGTACTAGTTTTTTCCAATGAATTTCGTATGTTTAAATGTTTAATTAAAATATATCTCATATATATAAACAAACACAAATACTTATATATGAAAATTATTTAAATGGAAAAGTAGTCTATATTCAATTTTACATTTAGAGTAACCATTATATATTCTATACGAATGTTTTGTTTGAATCGTCAATTATATAATACTCCCTCTGTCCCGGTCATTTGTTGTCCTTTTCCATTTTTAGGTGTCTCAGTCATTTGTTGTCCTTTCTATTTTAAGAATGAACTTGATGAGTAATTTGATCATTCTCATTCAATTTGTTCCACTTGTCATTTAATTATTGGTCATCTCCCCTTTCCTTGGTCTTTGTGCCAAAACCAAAGGACAACAATTGACCGGGACGGAGGGAGTAACATATATTAGCACCTAGTAGTGGCAACACTTCTGGCTTCTCGTCTTTTGGGATGCTACTCGACCGATTACAATTTAGAAGGATCTTGTTTGGTTGCCCTCTCAATTTATGGGAATTCTAAAATTCCATGAATTGAGTTTTTTGAGTCTTGTTTGGTTATTTTAAATAATGCAAAATGGAGGAGCGAGTTTACAATTTTAGGGGAGTTTTCAACTCCTATATGATATAGGAGTTTGATTACCCACCCTCTCCTGGATAATTGTAAACTCCTCTATCCATTTTTCTCCAAATTTACTCATCCACCCTTATAAATTAGATATTGCTAATATTACGGAGGGTATATTGGTAACTAGAAATCAAAATCGGGTGAATTGACATAGTTCAAACAAACAATACATGAGAGTTTAATTCATGTGAAAAACAAACTTCTCCAAGACAATCAAACACGTTTTTATCAATTCACGTGAATTGTATATGAGAGTTGGATTCCAATGAGTTGCAAAATAACACAGGAATTTAACTCCTACATGAACCAAACGAGGCCGTAAGAAAACTCTCATATTTCCTTCTTTTTATAAATTGTTTACGTGGCTAGAATTTAGAAAACCCTACAAATTATTTCTAAGTTCGCCCTAAATTATGTTTAAGATAGAAGATTTTTTTTCTTTTTTATAAAAAAGGTAGAAGTTCAGGGGAGATTAACATCTTCTCCTATTATTTGGGAGATTGACTTACCCTTATTATAGTAAATAATAATATGTCTTGTCAATTTAATCAAATTTGTCATCATAGTAGTAATAAAAGTACTAAGAATAACTTATCCATTTAGTGTATTCTTATCTAAATGAGGAAGTGTACTACACTTTATTTGGTATATAATTTTTATGATAGCATTTCACAAATTTTTGTTTTTGTTAATAATCGTGCATTCTCAAAAATTAAACAAATAGGTGACATTTTATGGAAAGGTATAATTGTATAAATGATAAAATCTTACTTTTCGTTAATATTGATAATAGTTACATTTCCAATTGTATATGTTGAATAAATATTTATATTAAAAAAAAAAAAAATAGTTGTTGATTTATTGCTTATTTGTTGCACACAATCAATTTCCAAACATATTGAAAAACAATTTAATGATTTTGAAATATCAAATAACATTTATATTCGATTTTAGATTATTAGTATGCACGGAATAAACACACATTCAAAAAACGATATTTTAGTTAGATAACAAATCTTCCTATTAGCATTTTGCTCAAGACTTGAAAGAGTAGTAGTTGGCTCTTACCTCTTCCATGAACATTTCATAATTTAAATTTCCCTTTACAATTTTTTTTTTTTTTATAATTACAATTTACGGAGTATTACAATAAATATACTTTGAACTAATAGTACTCCCTCTTATTCATTCATTTTGTCCCCCTTCTATTTTGCACAAGAATTAAGAAAATGATTTTGGACCACACAAAACACTCTATTCCACTCTACCCCACATGTAATTAAATTTAGACCACACAAAAGTTACCAAAAAAGGAAAGATGGACAAAAATCCGACTAGCTTCGATAAGGAAAGAGGGACAAAATGAATGAATAGGAAGGAGTATTAAACAAAGTAGATGGTCAACTTCCTGCAAAAAAAAAAAAAAAAAAAAAAAAAAAAAAAAAAAAAAAAAAAACTGGTCAAGTAGACTCTCCCATATTCGGACACGTGTCATGACTTTATCTCTCTACCGTACTGTTTCTCTCTCTAAATTGGAAATAACATGAGCTGGATGTTGAAACTTGAACCCGTGTATAGACTTTGAGCTGGATTTGAAAGACCATTTCTTCATTCCCTCTACTATATATACCCCCTTCACTTCCCCTCTTTTCCCTCACTCACTCTTTTAATATCATAATATAAATATAATATATATAACTCCTCTACCCCTCTATATATAATAAAAGAGGAGTTTCATATTATATATATCGTTTTTGAGTGCAAGAGGAAGAGGATATTAAAATGGTGATCATATTTGTAGCTTTGATCACATTTGTTGTCATCTTCATTGTTTACCTTGTGTTTAAATCCCCTGCTTTCGCCTTCCGAAACCGAAAGCTTCCTCTTCCTCCTGGCACCATGGGTTATCCTTATGTAGGAGAGACCTTTCAACTCTACTCCCAAAACCCAAATGTCTTCTTTGCTTCCAAAGTTCAAAAGTTAGTCATTTTTCCATTTTTTGCTTTCTTAGGACAATGTTTATATGTGACGACGGTTATTTTAATTAAAGATAAATAAATGATTAAGACAGACGATACCCAACTAAAATCTACCTAATTAATTAACATGTTAGGGACATGATGAGTTTTGGTCATAATTTTGGAATTTTAGTTACTAAACTTTGGAGTTTTTATTTTTATTTTTATTTTTTGAAGGTATGGTTCAGTATTTAAGAGTCACATATTGGGATGTCCATGTGTGATGATATCAAGTCCAGAGGCAGCAAAGTTTGTGCTATCAACAAATTCAAATTTATTTAAGCCAACATTTCCTGCTAGTAAAGAGAGGATGTTAGGCAAAGAAGCCATCTTCTTTCATCAAAATGATTACCATCTTAAACTCAGGAAACTTGTTGTAAAGTCTTTCATGCCGGATGCCATTCGCAGTTACGTGTCTGATATCGACTCTATCGCCTCCCAAACCCTTAAGTCATTTGAAGGATCCGAGATCAACACTTTCCAGGAGATGAAAACCGTAAGTTTGCTATTATATATCAATCAATGGTTTAATATACAAGGAACATACTGTTTAAATAAAATAAATAAAAGTAGAAATATATCAAAGTTGTTACACTTCTCTTTTAGTGAGTCGCCTTTTTTGAAAGTGCCAAAAGGCAAGAAATATCATATCATGCCATTTTGCACCCAAAACAATCACGTGTTATAGTCATGCAAATTTTCAGATATCATATATCTGATATGATATGAGACGGTTTTACAATAAAGTTATAGTGTTAATGAGTTTCTTTAATGTAGAAGACAATCTCATACAAATTTCATGTGGTTGACTTTAGATTATTAAGATTGATTTTAGTTATTTTATATAAAATCACCCTCTTACGCAAAATATTTTATTTTAAAAATTTCATACCTATATAAGGATAGATATTTGGAAAATGAGACGATCTCACAAGGTAGTACCAAATCCGTTAAAATAAACGATGATGACTTATATAAGGTCGTGTGAAAGGGTGATTAGATCAGTAACGCCCTAGATAACATTGGATATTTTTCAGTATTGAATTTAATAATTTTTTTAATACTAAAAATGTCAATTTTTTAAATGTTGACTCTTCATGATGTGACATATTTTGCAGTACACATTCAACGTGGCACTATTGTCAATATTTGGGAAAGATGAAATAAAGTATATAGAAGATTTGAAGAAATGTTATTACATCCTAGAGAAAGGTTACAATTCAATGCCAATTAATTTACCCGGAACACTATTTAATAAATCAATGAAGGCCCGAAAAGAATTGGGTCGGATATCGGCCCGAATAATATCAAGTCGAAGGCAAACGAACAAGGATCACAAAGATTTGCTAGCGTCATTCATGGGTGACAAAGAAGGCCTCACAGACCAACAAATTATTGACAATGTTATTGGTGTTATCTTTGCTGCTAGGGACACTACTGCTAGTGTCCTCACTTGGATTGTCAAGTACCTTGCTGACAATCCCTGCGTCCTTCAGGCTGTCACGGTATTATTTCATTTAATTCATACTCGATACTCATTATTAATTATCGTACCCTAGTCGTGTCGGACCCGAGTAAGGTATGTACTAGTGTGGCACGTATTGAGTACATAAGTGGTACCGCCTTTTCCATGATTGTTGATTTATGACTTGTGAGTGTACAATGATTGCGAGTTTGCGACCGCAATATTTTAGATAGTCGCAAACTAATTTGGATTTTACGACGTAATCTCGATTGTTTCTCCATGCAATAGAAAATTAAAACTCGGTCATATTTTAATGTCGCGACTAATAAAGGGGCGGTTTGATTTGCAGGAAGAGCAAGAAGCGGTAATTAAAGGAAAAGAAGAGGATGGAGAAGAGAAGGTATTAAGTTGGAGTGATACAAAGAAAATGCCATACACAACAAAGGTGATACAAGAAACATTAAGGGTGGCTTCAATATTATCATTTACATTTAGAGAAGCAGTTGAAGATGTTGAATATGAAGGGTACCTTATTCCTAAGGGATGGAAAGTACTTCCTTTGTTTAGGAATATTCACCACAGTCCTGCTCATTTCCCTGAGCCTGAGAAGTTTGACCCCTCTAGATTTGAGGTAATTTTTTCTATGTCCTTTTGAAAAATTCTGTGTTCTTTTGTTGAAATTCTTTGTTTAGAGGATGAATAGTAGGTCAAACAAGAATATGTTTTATTAATGTCATTCTCATATCATAATCCAAACTTCATGCTTTGATTTGATAGGATGATAGAGTATTTGTTAGTCCCTCTTTCCAGTTAATAGTTTACAAGGTGTTTCAGTCAATAATTTACACTTTTCTTTTCGCGTATATAAACCAACCCATATGATCCAATGGAGTCATTTACTCTCTAGTAGCTATTATAGGTCAATAGATATAACTAAATCGTAAAATCAATTTAAAACAACTTTTTTAAAGGTTTGGTTACTTTTAATGATTCAATTTTGAGTCGGATTTTCACCAAACTAGGCAATGTGATAAATTGACAATCAGTTATGATGAAAACAACACAAACAAACCAAGATTGATTTATGTACTGATGATTTGTATGTTTCCTTGAATTTGGAACAGGTGGCACCAAAACCGAATACATTCTTGCCATTTGGCAATGGGATCCATGCATGTCCTGGCAATGAACTGGCAAAGCTGGAGATTCTAGTTCTATTACATCATCTAACTACGAAGTACAGGTTGGTGAACCACACAAATTTACATCCTAAATTTTACTAAACATTTACAGCTTTAATATAAACTTTAGGTTCAATCAGTTGCTAAAAATAGTAAATCTGGTATTTGTTATGAGATTTTCTGATCATGGGCTTTTATTTGTCTGCCAGGTGGTCTATTATTGGCCCACAAGATGAAATTCACTATGGCCCATTTGCACTTCCTCAGAATGGCCTACCAATTCAATTATTTGGGAAAAGTCAACAGTGATGGTCACATGAAGAAAATACCAGAAATACCCTTCAATTAATTAAGAAATGAGGGTAGTGGTTAAGTCAACCAAGGGGCTTGACTTTAATTAATTTTAAAATTAATTAATTAGCCTCATTTATGGGTTTATAAAGGAAGGAGTCATCAAAGGTTGGAAAAAGTTGTAAGCAATAAGGAAGAGGAGCCAGAAGAATTGTACATTAGGATATCCTCTTAACAATAGAATTTTGGAGGAAAATAGTGTTAGTTTAATTTTATTTTATTTTGTTTTGTATGTTGGGTATTGTTTTTATATTTTAGATTTTTCTCGATTTGAAATTCTTTCTAAATGGGTGGGTAAAGGAAGATAAAGAAGAAGATCTTCAAGAGGATTGACTCATGTAAATTGTAATTTAGACTACCATTATCTTCCTTCTTCTTATGAGATATCAAATGAATGATATTCAAATTTTGAGATCTTGTTTCAAATGTTATTTGGATTTACTCCCTATTTAGTATTCAACAGAGTATTATTAGTCATAGTAGATTGATCATGCAGATTATAAATGATAAATGTAATTGACATGTTTGATTAGTATATATCAATTAGCATATTAAGTAAAAATGTTTGATAATTAGTCGGTTTAAATTAATAGATTGTTGTAAGTTGTAACTATGTGTAAATAATTGATAGATTCATTTTTTGCAATCTACTAAAGTGAATATGTTGGGAGAACAACATATTGGAAAACCGTAGACTGGAGCTCAATACATTGTTTTAATATGTTCTTTACCAAACATATAAATTACTTTGATTGGTGAGTCAAACTTACTAAAAGTCTTGAATACGCTAATTTATCAATATACTATTTAATGTTTACCAAACACCACTTTATTGTTTTACAAATGTTTAAGATTTTATTTGGACTTCATAACCTTTTTATTGACAACATCCCTTCAAAAATATTTATCATATGAAGTCTGTCAAATCATATGCATAAACGGCTGAACATAATATTTGTAATTCTTAGGCACAAATTAAATTTAAGGAAAGTAAATGTCATCAAAAATTCTCATCTAATAACGTTAAGACGGGTCAAATAGAATAGACAAGACAAAAATAATGTTCCTGAGGATTAGCAAAATAATTTTCCCAATCTAACCAAGTGAGGTATTATATATTTAAGCCGTTCTATTCTTAAGACGGATATACCTGTCTTAAGTGAGAGACTGTAACACCCCCTTCTTACAAGGCCAAGATAATCGGGAGATGTTGCCGTCTCGGTTTCCCCAGGCAGTGAAATCGGAATTTCAATTAAGAAACATTATATATAAATAACAAGTTTAATGAATTACATATGAATAAATGAATAACAAATGTAAACTATGCCATATACAACTCGACCACTATCTATGTCATCTAACTATGCAACTCGACTCCAAGTCCGAAGCGCGACCCAAACCCTGATCACGTCAACAAGCAAAACCTGTACTCAAACTGCTCCCCATATGATCGAAAATATCTTATGGATCAATACAGGCCGCCCCGAAAATAGGTGACAATTACACACAACCAAAAACACGTCAGTTTCGATAAATAAAGACATAAGACACTAGACGATATGTAAATATACAACATGCCAATGACACACATCCGATACAATTATGCAATCATCAAACCGGTACCGGGACAAACCCAGACATACCCATATCCCGGTGACGGCACCACAACAACACCCACCAAACAGCCGGACCTCAGTTCGTAATAAGGTACTCGGGACACACCAGTGGTACGGGCCCGAAAGCCAACCGGATCCCCTGCCAGGTGTCGTACCTCAACCATACGCGTCCCTCCATAATCAAGTCATCATTGTGAACATCCCTCTTGTAGTGGAAAGCTCCAAGAGGCGACCCAAGTGTAAGACGGTTTCCCAACCATCTTACGTCTCCTCCACAACCAAGTATCACCACCAACCTCCGACATACACAATAATCACAATATGTAATAAGCAACATTTCATTCCAAGTACATGAATCATTATGAGACACATTCCCAAATATGCTATGAACATCTAATCCTCCATTATTCCGAGTCATAGAGTCGCCATAACTCAATATCTTGTTATAATGCATTTCCGACACTACATGAGATTCACAACCATCCTCAAATACTCTTATGTGATGCAATACGAGTCATGCTAAGTAAAACAATGATAAAAGACACATTAGCAAGTATACACATTTTCAAAACCGAGTAGGATAAACCTACCTTTAAGAAATCTTCATGAGATACCCGAACCCGACTCGATTCCGTCTCATGAAACCGTCACATCCTAGACAAATCATATAATACTATCACAATACATCCTACACTATTACACAATACAAAACCCCTTATTATTACCCATCAATTACCCATATTACACGTTACATTTTTCTTTAATATCTTTAATTAAACATGTATAAGTCAAATATAAAATATTGATTATGACTAACCAAATACTCCGTATTACTTTTAGTTAAATATTTTATATGTTATCTTTTAAATACTTTGAAGTTAAACATCAAAAAATAATATTTGAGAAAGTTCAACCTGTTATATTTACAGGTAATAAACTCTTAAACATCATTATATATAATTGTTTAAAAAAACAAAAGGTGCAAATTTCTCACACATGCAAGACACAATCAAAACATTTAAATAAGTTGAGTTTGAACTCTATATGTTTGATAGATAAATGTCACATGTTATACATAAAAAATTAAAAATTACATAAAATTATGTTCACATCATTTTGAATAAATATTAATTGATGTGAGACATAAAGTAGTGTGCACTGTGCAGTGATATAATTTGAGAAATTATTGTTGATTGTTGTATTACTCGAATAAATTTTATTTTTATAAATAAAAGAGATCACGCATGTCTTCTTGGCACATCACGTTTCCGTGAAGTTGTTCTGAGCTTATCCTTATGTCGTAATCATGGATTCGACGTATAATACCAACTCATACAAGAATCCAGCTGTTGAGGTTGTTGGTATCACACCCACCGGGTATTCGTTCTTAATCGCATGTGCAATGCTTCCTACCGAGTCTGAGGACTCTTACACGTGGTTGTTGAAGAAGTTAGGTGACATTCTTGATTACACTGGAGCGTCCCCTTCTGTTTTCGTCACCGACCCGGAATTGGGTTTGATCAACGCTCTTAAAGTAGTATATCCCGAAGTTGATCATTTGTTGTGTCAATGTAACGTGAACAAAGCTATCGATGCAAAAGCAACTAGTCTCTACCAGCCCGAGAGTTGCAAGATCTATGTCATAACAAATAAAGAGCCAGGTTGGAATAGAGTGATCGATGCACTTACCGAGAAAGAGTTTCAGCAAGCTTGGCCGATTTTCTGTTGCAAGTGGTGTTTTTTGAGCACCTATATCAGGAACGATTAGGGTGAGCACGCGGCAAATTTTGTATTATGCTATACAAACGAGTGCTTACATCTTGGTAACATGACAACTTCCCGTGTTGAGTCAGCCCATTCCCTATTAAAGGCTTGGTTGAAAAGTAGTCATCTGACACTTGATACCATGTGGTCCCGTATCCACTCTATGCTCGAAGGTTAACATTCTAAAATTAGAAAAAAGCTCCAAGATTTAAGGAGTAGACTAAGGATCACATCTCGTACTTACTCCTTGTTGCATGGGATCGTGTTTACTAAGGCCATAGAGATAATGGAGAAAGAACTTATGAGAGGACTTGGTTTGGGTTTGGGTTGGAGGATCGATGTGGGCACGTGCTATGAACGACTCATGGCTTACCTTGTGCATGCAACTTGGTTTTTTTGAAGAGCAGAGGTAGGAGGGTCCGTCTTGAGGATGTTCATGTTGTAATACCCGCCCTGTTAGGGTCCCGTTTACTAACACATTGACCATGGGAGACCTTTAGTAGAGATGGAAGGGGGAATTATATCACATTATTTATTGAATACTCGACCAAGTAAGAGTCACTCGACCGAGTAAAGTTGGTAATCGACCGAGTGCTGGGTACTCGGCCAAGTATGTTCCATACTCGACCGAGTACGCGTTCTGTCAGCATGTTATTATAAAACACGGAGGCTTCGACGTAGTTCATTTCCACGATACATTTCGGCATTTCTAAACCTAATTTCCTTTCTCTCCCAATTCCCTCATCCCTCACCACCCAATCATGAGTTAACCTTGAACACTAATCCGGGAAGGGAGATGGCTTATGCTTGAGTCATCGAGTTGGGCCGTTGCCGCCGTCGGCATCTGTTTGTTATTCGAGGTGAGTTTGTGGATATTTGTTTATTGTTTAGTCAATCCTAAATAGCATAGTGATAGTGAATGATTGTTTCTTGTAGGGTATGGTGTGAATTCTTGCTTGGCATGACATGGTTGATGTATTTTTATAGAATAGCGAAAAGGTAGGGCTTCCTTACTCAGTTTTAGTTCACGATTGTTTGTCTGTTTCTGTTATATGATTATCTTTGTTGTGGGTACCTTGGTGAGTGGATTCAGTTACAGTATTAATATGGTGACGATGATCTTGGTGTTGTTACTGGTATTGATTGTCAAGGCATTGTCGGGAGGTAGTCTTCATCCCCATGTTCGTCCCTTGTGGCTCCCATCACAAGCGGGATGTGCAAATTAATGATCTAGGTTCACTCATTACGATGAGCAGGGCTTAGGTGGGCAATGCTACGGTCTCCCATTGGCGGTGTTGGTTACCTGTTACGATGGGAACCATTGGATATTATGTGGTTGTAGTGGAGTTTGGCTATCGCCTGTTTGAGTTCTATTGTTACTTTGAGGTTCTTATTCTACTGGCCTTGTATCCTGTTATTGACTTGTGTGGTGTGTTTGTGTGTTTCTTCTCTTTGTTTGTGTCTACGGTGATCCATTTGATATTGTCGGGAAATGGTGTGCAGTGAGACTTTTCAGTTTCCTATGGTTGCTGACCGGTTGTAGCTGCTGGGTTGGAGTGGTCGTATGACATAGAGTTGGCTTCGGTCGATAGTAATTTCAGCAGTTGTATTTTCTTATGTTGTCTTAGTTAGTTCTAGTTCTTTTATCTCCGTTGTAAGTTGTAAAGAGATTATTAATATTTCTTTTATGGTCTATTTTATATACTTACCTCGGGCAATCGAGATGGTAACGACCTTACTTATTGGGGGAAGGTCTTGTTAAGACTCATTGGTAAGTGGGGCGGGGGTGTGGTTACAAATTGGTATTAGAACGACGATTTTGGAACCTGAACCAATGAACCAAATGAATGTTGGGTGTCAAATAAAAATGAACATGGTGTATGTGTGTTAGAAGCCCTCTTATGTTGGTTTTGGGTGAGAAGGCGCCCTCATCTACTCAGAATATCGGCCCCAAAATGCTTAAGCCAGCAACTCCGCGTGGGGTAGATATGTGGGATTATGTGTGTGTACTGGTTGTGTACTGTGTGGTCATCTCGGGTTTCGTATTGTATTTTTGTGTAAAGGTTGAAACGGGTCATAATGCAAGAGATGGTATGTTTTCGAGCACGTGAGCGAGCTGGTGTAGGCAGCTTACAGTCCTATGTATGTTGGTTATGACAAAAGAAGGAATGAGTGATGTCAACAGTGCAGTATATGAATGTGTTTATAACATGCGTGAATGACATGTGATATTGTTTCATGGAGATTGAGTGAATACTTGTATGCATATGACATTGTTAATAATTTAATCAAGCTTGAATCGTATTGTGTGTACGTAACATGATAAGTTTTGTGAAAAGAATTATACGGAGTTACGATGCATTTTATGCGATTAAGTTGAAGTGAGTGTAGATGTTAAGTTGCATAGTGTGTGGTAGAAACATGACCTAAATGTGACGAGTTCTGAATAATTTTAGACTCCGAACAATATTTTTTGTGTTGCAGGGAGGATGGCGTTTATGTGAAACAGATTCTGTTACTAATTTAGGGGACTCGACCGAGTACATAGGGTACTCGACCGGATACGCCTTACTCGACTGAGCACGTTTGCACTCGGCCGAGCACTCAGAAAACAGTAGTTGCTGTATTCTGCAAATCCTGAGTACTCGACCGACTATACATGTATACTTGACCGAGTAGGTCCAGTACTCGACGAGTACACCTATTTTTGCCGGTTTAGTGATAGAATTTCCGGAACACTATAAACACACTACTCTCATTATTTCGACTACTACTAATAAACGTTGTCGTCGTATGCTCAATCAAATACATTTATTGTAAAACTACGGTTTTATGGGTCTGAGGGTACTGTAGATACCCAGTATCTGAACCTTCCAAAAACCACCCGATGATGATCGGACTATAACGTGTTTTTGATATGCGTGCGCGGATTGGCTATACATGAGACGGTTCAATGCACTACTCGCATATGAAAAATGATTTCAAAAGTTTTCTAACTTCATTTGCATTAAAATAACACTATTTAGAGTTAAAACCGCCTTCGGACCCAAAACCGACTCAGAAACCCGCAACTCGAGTCAACCTGAGTCAACCCAAATCTCCAATGTCAAAAATAATGTCGTGAATGTCTTTATCATGTCATTTCCATTAAAATAACTCTATTTAGAGTTAAGACCGACACCGGGCCAAAAACCGACTCGAAATTCAAATCCCGACTCACACGGGTCAAACCCGAGTCAAAGACACAAAATACCTACCCCAAATATCACCTAAAAGGAAGCTTACACGGCTAACCAAACCTCAAAGACCACAAATCACAACCAACAAAACATTGGTTAGAACAAATACAAAATCCAAATTTGCGAAAGGGACAACACACCCCATTGAATCACGGGGTGGATCGCGCCTCAATGGAGTGTCTCCTTAGCCTCCAAGAAAAATCAACCGACCTACCATCCCACATTTCTCTATAAATACCCACCATCACACACCATAATCTTCACACGAGAGTCCGCCCCCCTCACATCTCCCTTAAACTTCTATACTCGACTTCCTAAGTCACAAAATCGACACGTGTTTACGATCTACTGATCGTAAACACAAGCCTTACACATATTGTTTGGTACCGTCGCCGTGCATTCGACCGACCCATTCGACCAACTCAACATTAATCAACATGTTTTATTTAACATATTTTCAACTCATTTTCAAAACTAAATCCTTTTTAAGGCACCTTTTTATTAAACTTCTTTGATCATGAGTAGTCGCAATGAGAAAACCGTCTCTAAAGTCGTCTACGTCGCAAACATCAATACACATAAGTTTGAGGGTGTAAACAACTCACTTTATTTCATGTATTTACTGTTTTTATGAGTCTATAAGCATGAACAATGCATAACACGATTCAAATATAGGTTAGACGGGCCAAAACCGAGTTTTGGCCAGAGACAAGAGCTCCTTGCTATGCAGGGAAGCTCGCGCCTCTTGTGGGTCTCGGGTCAGACTCATCCGTATTTGTTCTCGTCTTTCCTCTTTATTTTATTTCTTGTTTTGTAATCGGTTTTTACCGTTTCAAATCATTTTTATGATAAACATATTTTGACTGTAACACCCGCGAATTTCCCATTTTGACATTTAAAATTTATTTAACCATTTGAATTACTTTATTAAATATTTTTGAATTATTCAATTTAATTAATTTTATGTCAAACACGATTTTTATAAACGTATTATATAAAAGCTCATTTTTATAAAAATACGTATTATTAAATTATATCTTTGAGTCATAATTTATACAATAATATATATATATACGTATTTTTGGTCGGATAATAATAATGACAGTACTAATAATAATTTCCGTCTCAACATCCGTCTAGCTATAGATCGTCACATTTCACTTTGTACATACTTTAATCTGGACCAATCAAAAACCAACAACACATTCACCCACCTTCAAAATATCTACTATTATTATCATTAATATTATATATTATTATTGTGTACTATTATTATTATTATATATATATATATATTTGTTGTTGTTATCCTACGGAAACCCCACCTCCCTCTACTTCCTCATTCGTCTTCTTCCTCTTTGACGCAGCAACAAAGCAGCAGCAACAACTCAAACACCAACCACCATTTCCGCCATCCTCAACCCCCATTTCCTCCCTTATTTCTCAACCAAATCCCCTGATTCTTACACCATTAGCTTCCCCTCCTCATTCTCCTTCTTTATATGTAAGAAAGACGCCATCTTGCCTCTGTTTCCGTTCGGTCGTCTTACTTTGGGCTCGGATTTCCCGCCTTTTTCCTTCGTTTGTGCGTTTGGGTGTTACTTGGGACAGCTTAGAATAGCTTTGGGCCGGAAGCATGCTATTTTAAAGTGCATTGAGGTAACGGTGATTGGTTACTCGACAAAATGTCGAATTTCCGTCTTACATGTCGTTTTCGTGTCCTTGTTTAGTAAAGTTCAGTTCTTTTTACCTTTCCTCATTTGTATGCTCAATCTTCATCGTGTCAATTCGTTCCCCATGCTCGAATTCGCTTGTAGTGTTCACGAATTAAATTGTGTCACATTTCCGCCTCAAAATGACTTTTGGAGCGGACTGTTTTGCCTGGGTTTTTCGGACATGGTTAAGATGAGTTAGTGGGTGTTATTCATATTTTTAGTTGTGTCTCGTTTCTGTCTCATTTCTGTCTTAAATATCGTCTGAAAACTGAGCCGCAACGGGCTGTCGAACTCGTATTATAACCATGACGGGTGCGGTTCTGGTTTCTATTTTGGGGATGGGACAAGTAGTACACAGACCAGTATTCATGCTACTTTCCCTCTCCCATATCGTCTTACGTGTGCTCTAGCCTTCCCGTTTTGAAAACTCGGTTTGGACCTTGTATGCCTCTGTTTTGGTGACCCGTTATGGCCTGCATCTTGGTCTGTTTTGGCGGGTCAGGTTGGCTGCTTTAGGATCTGTTTTGGCTTGTCATTGGGCAGCTGTGTTTGGGTTCCATCTTGGTTATGTCCAAGGACTCTTGCTGGAATAACTCGATATGGTTCGGGTTTGGCTCGGTTTGTAGGGGTTGTTTTGGTGGTTTGAGCACTAGTCAGTTGGAATGCTGATTGAGTACTATACATGCCTTGTATAGTTGTTTGTCATTCTTTTGGTTTCAATTTTTGGACTCACCATCCTTTTCATTTTGGGCTCATTTAGCTTACATTGTTGGATTCATTAAGTTTTGAGTGTTGGGCTTCTCTGGCTTCATTTGTTGGGCTCATTTGTTTTGAAATATTGGGCTTGCGGTGTTTATCTAATCGGATTCGTCATGTTAAATTAGTCACGCTAGCTATGTTAAATTAATTGGATTCGTGTGGTTTATTTGATTAGACTTGGCATGCTTCACTTGTTGGATTTCACGTTTTATTTCGTAAAGTCCACCTAGCGTAAATTATTTCATTATCGCTTGTTATATTTTATTTAACCGGCATGTCAAATTAGAAAATGGAATATCTATTAATATAAGACAAGTATGTGTTATTAGAAAATGGAATATTCTTGATAATGTATTGTATTGTTCGGTTGTGAGAGTCTTGGTCCTATCGGACACTAGGGGTGAGCCATAGGCCCTCTAGTTGCGGTATGATCGTCGGGACTGATGTTCCCATCCGTACTTATGGTGAGATGCAAGCCATAAGTATGAGTGTGACATTAATAATCCCGTCTCATGTACTTGTTGTTGTACTTGTTTATTCTATTTAACCGGCATGTATAATTATGAAATGAAATGTTTATTTATATGTTACAAGCATGAAAAGGTTATTATAAATAATTACTTGTAAGAGTCGTATTCTTGTAGAAATGCCATATTACCATCGTACGTGCTTGACATACATTTTTGCCCCGCTTGTCTTTGTTACGCAAGCACGGGTTTGACCTACTTGTCTTTGTTACGCAAGTACGGTTTTGGCCTACTTGTCTTTGTTACGCAAGTATGGCTTTTGGGCCACTTGTCTTTGTCTTTGGCAAGTGAGTCTTATCTTAGTCTTTCCGCCACTTTCGTCTTTGTTACGCGATTGGGGTACTCGGTCTACATGAGTAGTCGAGTCTTGGGTTAAATCTTTGTCTTTGGCGCACGTCGAATCGGGATGTACACCCGAGAATCTGCAGATTTAGACTAGGACCGTATTATTATCGTAGTCCTACCCGGGAAATTATAGTCTAAGAGTGATAAATGTCTTGCATTATTTGGATGGTTACTTTGGTCATATCTCCTTGAAATACGTGCTTGTGGCTAAGTGTTCGTGTCTGTTTCCTTGTCTTTCTTCTCCATTTATTTTATTGTTGCGCATACCTTACTTACTGGTTTATTCCATCATTTCTTTTATCCTTGTTGGTTTAAAAACGTATGATCCCATGTTTAGTTATAAGTCGATTCACTCATAACTTATCTAATATGGTTATTTGTTCATGTCCTTTGTTATGTTCGTTTTGACATTTTGTGGCTGGGAGAACCTTGAGTTACTCCCCACTGACTGTGGCTTTCATGTTTACATGAATGACAGGTTTGTGAAGATGCATTTGTGGGGTTTAGACGTGTGAGCTAGCGAGCACCTTGGACTAGTATTTGGTTTATTAGGATTGGTTAGACTCACCTTTTATTGTATTGTCATTCGAGGGATATATTTTCCCTCACCTTGACTATCACGTTTGTATAATTTAATCTTTAATTCCGCATTCTTTATGTGTGGTTTAAGTTTTAATGAACCCGCGCTTTAATTTTTAAAAGTCTTGAAAAATAATCCTAATTTCCGCTTGAATGTATAACTTATATTTTCTGCTTTATCGTGGGGGTTCACAGTTGGTATCAGAGCCTATGTTGCTCCCGACGCACACACGTGTACCCCAAGTTTAAATGTGAATTTGACCTTGAATAATAAATGAGAGATGGGTAGACTTAAGGACCTAAGGTGGTAGTCTGTAGTGTGCTTGCTCTTTGTTAGGTTCTAACATGTTTGTTGATTGCCATTTTATAATTGTTGTGCCATTGGATCAATAACCGTAAACCTACCAACGTGAAGATCAAGATTTGGTGCCGATAGCCAAGGATTGAAGATTTGTTCAACCTTTGAAGAATGCTTCTACTTCATCGAAGACGTTTCTCATTCTTGGTGTATCTTGCTTTATTCTTTACCTCTTGGTGCTTATTCTCCTTCTAAACTCTCTTCTGTTTTGCTTTGAAAGTTACTCTTGTATTCCCTAACTTGTCCTTTGTTCCTTGCTAATCCTCCCTTAACGCCTTTTCATAGTATTCTTTCTTTTGAAGAATGTTGACTTTGGTTGGAAATTTTGACTTTGAGGAGATTGTTGTGTTTGACCCTTAAACCTGGTTTTGAGAGGATTGATGTTGGAAAGATTTAGGTAGTGTGATGAGACATAATTGATGATTCTTATACCTAGATCCTTGATAAAGTGAGTATATTTGATTGGTGGATTTTGTGTTGTCAAGTATGAGTGGCATTTGTTACTAAGGTTATAGAACTTGGCTTTGTTGTTTATGTTTGGGATTTGAAAAGCTTGGGAAGTGTAGTCAGACTAAGCTACATTGTTGAGAAGTCTTTGTTGACCCTATGGTTTTAGAAACTTTGAGGTTGTATTGAGTAATTGAGATGACGGGATGATGTTGTAGATAAGTGTAGTTCTGCTTTTGGGAATCCGTGATAAGTAAAAGGATAAAAGGACTCGAGATCTTATTGATTTTTCAGACTTTGGATTGGCATGTTACTACCTTGTATTAAAATGAAAACCTTGTGGAATATTTGAGGAACCTTTTCTTGGAGTTTAGAGCTGGGTATTGGGATTCTTGATTGAGGATTTTACCATTTTGAGAAACCCGTGGTTGACACTAGTTGGATATGAGTATAGCTTTGTTGGAAACCTTGACCTTGATCTTGTGGAAGTTGTTTGTGGATGGTTGAGGATTTGGAGTGATGAGATCGCACTCTTAGTGGAGTACCTTGTTTCAAGGAATAGCTAAAGATGAAGTAACATGAGTAAATTGAGGAAACCCTTGGGAGTGTTTTGGTCATAGGTTTTGTTGTTGGGAAGTTTTCAGAACCTTTTGGATGATGTTGTTATTTGAGGTTTGAGTATCTGGCGTTTCCTTGTTGTCTAATTTCCTTTCTTCTTTGACCATAAGCGTTACCGTTCATACCTCCTTTCCTCGCTTCATCTTGCTCCTCCCTTAAGTTTGATGCTAGTGACCTATAAAAACTATATCTTTGACATCCTTGTTGACCTTACTTCAATTCTTACCCTATGAAATTCATCATAGCTCTTTTTGTTGGTTAAGTCTGGACCCTCTTAGAGTACTTTATATTTATGTTGTCTAAATTGCTTTTCATTTCATACAATTTCTAAATATTTCAAGCTACCATTTTTGGTCTGTTGTTAAAAATTTTATGTTACTTTTACAAACCTTTACCTATTTTAAAGGTTCGAAAATGAAAATTTGATTTAGTTACCTATCTGTTCTTTGAGTGTAAAATTATTTATCATGATTTTAATTGCCAAACCCGAGATTTCTTTAAATTTTATCCAATTTCTATTAACCTTGATCTTTCTTCGTCAAAGTTTAATATTATATTTTCCGGAATTTAACTCCCTTTTGAGTTTAAAAGTGAAACCATTATTTCCATTTTGGCTTTTCCAAAAGAAAATTTGAGTGGATTACTTTTTCTTTTGGTTTTAACGTTGATAGGATGTTAGAACTCGTTATTAGAGACGTTTAATAACTTGTTCTACGCTTGTCGGCGAGTGATTTGTGTTTTAAATTTGTCTTTGACTTGGAAAGTTGGCGTTCTTGTGTGCACGACAAGAGCAATTTCGTTCCATGAATAAGACTTGTACTTTTGAAAACTTTTCATTAATGTTTTTGAAAGTATTTTGATTCTTATTTATACAAATAATTTGCTTTTGACCTTATCTGGTTCTGTCGGAAAATTTTATTGAAACTGTTGAAAGGATTTTAAGTCTCTCAAAAAGTAATCTTTTAATATTTTAGTTACCAATTTCGAAAGTCCAGTTTTATCTTTATATATACCCTTTTATTTCTACCTTCAAGTTTCGAGGACGAAACTTTTTAAAAGATGGGGTGATTGTAACACCCGCGAATTTCCCATTTTGACATTTAAAATTTATTTAACCGTTTGAATTACTTTATTAAATATTTTTGAATTATTCAATTTAATTAATTTTATGTCAAACACGATTTTTATAAACGTATTATATAAAAGCTCATTTTTATAAAAATACGTATTATTAAATTATATCTTTGAGTCATAATTTATACAATAATATATATATACATATTTTCGGTCGGATAATAATAATGACAGTACTAATAATATTTTCCGTCTCAACATCCGTCTAGCTATAGATCGTCACATTTCACTTTGTACATACTTTAATCTGGACCAATCAAAAACCAACAACACATTCACCCACCTTCAAAATATCTACTATTATTATCATTAATATTATATATTATTATTATTATGTACTATTATTATATATATATATATATATATATATATATATATATATATATATATATATATATATATATATATGTTGTTGTTATCCTACGAAAACCCCACCTCCCTCTACTTCCTCATTCGTCTTCTTCCTCTTTGACGCAGCAACAAAGCAGCAGCAACAACTCAAACACCAACCACCATTTTCGCCATCCTCAACCCCCATTTCCTCCCTTATTTCTCAACCAAATCCCCTGATTCTTACACCATTAGCTTCCCCTCCTCATTCTCCTTCTTTATATGTAAGAAAGACGCCATCTTGCCTCTGTTTCCGTTCGGTCGTCTTACTTTGGGCTCGGATTTCCCGCCTTTTTCCTTCGTTCGTGCGTTTGGGTGTTACTTGGGACAGCTCAGAATAGCTTTGGGCCGGAAGCATGCTATTTTAAAGTGCAATGAGGTAACGGTGATTGGTTTATTAGGATTGGTTAAACTCACCTTTTATTGTATTGTCATTCGAGGGATATATTTTCCCTCACCTTGACTATCACGTTTGTATAATTTAATCTTTATTTCCGCATTCTTTATGTGTGGTTTAAGTTTTAATGAACCCGCGCTTTAAGTTTTAAAAGTCTTGAAAATTTCCTAATTTCCGCTTGAATGTATAACTTATATTTTCCGCTTTATCGCGGGGGTTCACATTGACCATTATAAAAATCATCCTTGGTTCCTTATACCATGACGGTTTATTCTGTGACTCGATGATATTGTTGGTTAATTACATTTTAATGGGTATTTTAACACCCTTTTCTTTATTTACCATTTTTCTCTTTTATTTACACTTGTAAACATATTAGTCATAATCCATAATCATCCTTGGTTCTTTATACCATGTCGGTTTAATCCGAGTATGATGACAAACTTGACTAATTACAAAGAAATGAACTTAACATATTTAGTTCAAATCAAACATTTTACACTTCTATTTGTAAACTATGCCTTTCAAACATGCAAGTCCGACAACGAATATTACTAACATAATAGTAATTATTCTGAGTCATGCAAACAACACTGGCAAATCATTCATTACAAAAAACCATTTTAACAACCAGGAGGCACCTCTTGGCTCGCCCCATGGCTCGCGCCTCAAGAGCCTGCCTATTTCTATCTTTCAAAACCTGGGCAGAGCCCTTCCATCGTCAATAGGATCGCCCCCCAATGGGGCTGCCTGGCATCGTTCTGTCCTATTTTGGCACCTGTCTAGGACGATCCCGATTACGGTTAATCCGAATACATGACGGATCAGATTGACAAGCTTACGTTTTTAGACTTTGTCATTTGACGCCCCTTTTCAATAAATGGATCGTGTTAAGCATCATAATCCGAATTTGGTAAATAGATGTTTAATTTCCGTTTTCACATGTAAATCAATTTAAATCCAACTTGACATCTTATGCTTGATATTTGGATTAAAAAACCGACTTAGAAAGCTCTCATGTTAGGTTAACACTTTTGGATGTGCATTCATGCATTGACACCGTTTTATCAATTTTTGCACTTAAACAACCACGATCGATCAGTAGAGGCCGCTAATGCGGGCGGGATTGGGTGTCCGATTAAAGGGCTTCCCAATACGTACCCTCACCCCTTACTCAGAACCTTTGGATAGTGGATGGCCTTATCCAGGGCGTACGAGAGTCATTTTAGGCATAGAATGCTAAAAGGGGGACGAGTCCTTATCTTTAGTACCTATGTCAAGCACCGCTTTTTGCCTTGATTGACCTAGGTAAAAAGTCGATTCGAATGCGTTCTAAGCATCCCACAAATGCTTGGTGGCGACTCCGAACATCTCTAATCGTTTCGAGACCTTTACCGAGACGAAACCGACCGACCTAAAACGATCCGGTCGAAAGCATTTCAACGCCACCGAGCGTGGCTTTCAAAAGACCGCTGCATGTCCAACAGATTGGCTTGGCGTGCAGGTGGCCCGTGACCGCAGACCGGTAGGTGGCCCGAATCCACAGACCGAGACGTGACTCATGACCACAGTTTGGCGACTCCGCTAGGGAAAATTAGGACACTTGTGTCTTTGTGATCCTTAGAGGTGAAACTCGAACGAGGTCGTGGTTAAAAGTGCATTAATTGATATTACGGTCATAAGTCGGGTTCCTTGTCCGGGCCCACAACCTAACCCTTTTCGACCAATTGGCTCGTCCCGTCGGCGTGAGTTTTCTCATCCCCGCGTTTCGAATACCGATTGAGTCAAGCATACCACTGACGTTACACATTTCTGTTTCGTCAAAGAGGTTTCATCACTTTCGAACACGAGGCTAGGGCACCCTCCTTACACATTTTGTTTGGATTGGTATCCCTCTCGCAAATCGGGGTTTGATTGCTTGGTGTGTAACCTACCCTACTAAGCCAAAACCCGTGTCAGCATAATGCATAATATAATGAAACTGTGAGTGCTTATGTGCTACTTGATCATAAGTCCTTCCGTGTCATTGTCAAACTTTCAAAAACACCTTTTTGCGCCGTTATAATGGCCATTTCAAACCTCGGTCTTTCGCCGACCGTTGCACGCCTTCTTAGGCCGTCATAATGACGATTTTCAAACCCGGTTTTTTATAACCATTTCAACACGCCTTTCTAGGGCGTCATAATGACGATTTTCAAATCCGGTTTTTATAACCATTTCAACACGCCTTTCTAGGCCGTCATAATGACGATTTTCAAATCCGTTTTTTATAACCATTTCAACACGCCTTTCTAGGCCGTCGTAATGAAGATTTTCAAATCCGGTTTTTATAACCATTTCAACACGCCTTTCTAGGCCGTCGTAATGACGATTTTCAAATCCGATTTTTGCAACCATTTCAAACACACCTTTTCATGCCGTCGTAATGACGACTTCGAACCTTGGTTTTTACAAACCATTTCAAAATACTCTTTTACGTCGTCATAATGGCCGTTTTAAACCTCGGTCACTCGTCGACCGTTACATTCTCAAAGCGCCCCTTTACGCCGTCGTAATGACGAATTCTACCCTCGAATTTTCAAAATTCGAAATCAATTTTTAAACAAAAACATTTTCAAACCGTCGTAATAACGATTTCAACCCGTGCAACTTTCCAAATTTCAAATGTCATTTTCGAAATCAAATTTGGCTTTTCTAAGCCGTCGTAATAACGATTTCAATTCTCACACTTTTCGATTTGCATACCGTCTTTTAAAAGTTAAACGGTTTTCTAACCCATCGTAATGACGAATTCAATCCTCACGATTTCCAATTTCAAATCTTGAAAACGAATTTAACTATTTTCGAACTTCATTCAAAATCAAGTCATTTGAAAACGAATTTAACCGTTTTCAAATTCCAATTCAAAATCAAGTCATTTGAAAGCCAATTTATCCGCTTTAAAATACCCGTCAAAAATCAAATCATTTGAAAGCCAATTTATTCGTTTTTAAATTCCATTCAAAATCAAATCATTTGAAAACAAATTTAACCGTTTTCAAATTCCATTCAAAATCAAATCTTTGAAAACCAATTTAACCGTTTTCAGATTTCAGTTCAAAATCAAATCTTTGAAAACCAATTTAACTGTTTTCAAATTTCAATTCAAAATCAAATCTTTGAAAACCAATTTAACCGTTTTCAAATTTCAATTAAAAATCAAATCTTTGAAAACAAATTTAATCGTTTTCAAATTTCAAATTCAAAATCAATCATTTGAAAAGCACTTTAACCGTTTTCAAATTTCAAATTCAAAATCAAATCTTTGAAAACAAATTTAATCGTTTTCAAATTTCAGATCCAATTTCAAATCATTTGAAAACAAATTTAACCGTTTTCAAATTTCAAATTCAATTTCAAATCTTTGAAAACAAATCTAGCCGTTTTCAAATTTCAAATCCAACTTCAAACTCTTTGAAAACAAATTTAGCCATTTTCAAATTTCAAATCAAACCTTTGAAAACAAATTTAACCGTTTTCAAATTTCAATCCGAAATCAAATCTTTGAAAACAAATTTAACCGTTTTTAAATTTCAAATCCAAACTCAATCTTTGAAAACAAATTTAACCGTTTTCAATTTTCAACCCAATTAAATCTTTTGAATACAAATTCAACCGTTTTCATGGCCATTATGATGACGATTCCAAATACGATTTTCAAATCCGTGATTCGGAATTTCAAAAACCGACTTCTGGAAACAACACTTTGTTTTCAGAGCCGCAGCAATTTTAACTCAAACCGTCTTTTGAAAACAAACCTAAGACAACCCTTTCAACTAGCCGACCTTCTAAAGATCCCTACTCTTCGGAAGCCGTCTATAAAACGACAAATGAACCCTTTTGAAAATTTCTATTTTCGAAAATTTCAATCCACCTTTCTAATTCAGCCTCGAGTCGATTAGAGTCCAGTCGATTTCAAGCCAAGTCGTCTAGATAACGTCGGATCTCCGCCGAAGTTAATACCTACCTTCTGGTCTAGGTCGTGTCGCCTAATTGTCGAGACATCTCCAATGGCGTTAGCTGAGTCAAAACCCCTCGGATATTAAACCCGCATTTCCCCTACATTACGGGTCAAAGGTCAAGTTGTTTACATGTCTCGTCCAACGGCGTCACGCCATCAACAAACTTTCAAATCTCGTCAGAAATCGTCTGTCTAGGCATCACTATGCCAAAGTTGACACTCGAGTCTAAGTTCAATCTCATGCACCAAGAGTTCAAACACAAGAGGTCATTCACGATCTTTAATGAACTCGTAACCTAGTCACACCGTCGCGTCTTCATGATATAACTGCCTTTTATACATATGTGTCGCACTTGCCTTTGTTTGTGCAATACCTTGCCAGGACAAGTTATAATGCCTATCGTTATGTTAAATAGGAATCCCTTGGGTGCCATCAATCGCCAACCAGAAACTCAAGAAACTGATCGACCTTCATCCACCATGACTCCTGCTGAAACCAACAACATGGTCCTTCGACTCCTAGCTACCATGGAAAACTTGAGCACTCGTCTCTCCCGGGTTGAGGACAAAATGGCAACTGAGAATTTTCTCCTTTCTAATATTGAGCAAAGGGTTAAGCTCCTTGAAAGCCGGCTACTGGCCAACGACCAAACCAAAACTAGACGACCTCATCGGTCCTTCCCTGATTTGGGTATGCCTTATGCCACAGCCTTGGAAAGGCTAATCTCCCAAGGAAAGCTCAAACCGATTGGTCCAACTCCGGACCCTCTAACAAACAAGCGAGCTCGAAGATGGAATAGAAACCTCTTTTGCCGATATCACTAAGGTCGCGGACATGACACTGAAATGTGTCTCCCCCTAAAAGGTGCCATCCTTGACATGATTGAAAAGGGTGAATTACCATTACCTCCCTCAACAAACAACAAAATCAACCCTCCAGAATACCCTATTGAACATAGCCAGGAATCTTCCCAAGACTTCTCTCATCTCAGCCCTCCTGACGATGAGGAAATTCATGCAATTGATGAGGATGGCATACAAAGCGGTATAATGATGCTCTCTGTCTCCATCAACAACATATTCTCAAAGATGCAAGTGGCTATCGATGATTTGAACACCCGGGTAGCCAATTTGGAGACAAGGTTTGGTAGTCCCGAAAATGAATCTGACCACCAAGGAGAATACCAACCCTCCATTCACCAACCAACAACTGTTGAAAATGAGGAGTCATCTGATGGTTCCCACATCCACGAACCTACCAACAAAGAACATGAAATCACCTCAACAAATATCCTTTCAAAATACCAAGCAACATCCCTAAAACATCCCATTGACAACGACCAAATCTTGCTTCCGCCCAGGATTGACAAAAACAAAAACAAAACTCACAAAAACACCCCAAAGAACACCAATGTGGGAACCATTGGAAAACATCAAAGGGTATTCACAGATCTGGGAATAACATATGGCACCGCTCTGGAGATACTTGTTTCAGAAGGAATGCTCCAACCCATTGGTCCGACTCCAGACAAACCTGAACACAAAAGAGCCCGATCCTGGGATGGTAATGCCTATTGCCTATATCATCAAGGCAAGGGCCATGACACCGAAACTTGTTTCAAACTCAAGCATGCCATTCAGGATATGATTGAAGCTGGCAAAATCATAATTGCACCTCTCATTCAGGACAATCCTCCTGAATGTCTCAAGTCAAACAGCAAGTTTGAACGTTCTCAAAGGACATTCACTAAATTCAACACAACCTATGCCGCAGCTCTTCAAAAGCTCATGACCGAAGGGAAGCTACAACCAATCGAGCCCACCCCGGACCCGTCTGAAAGCAGGAAATCCCGTTTTTGGGACGACAATGCCTATTGCCAATATCATCAAGGGAAAGGTCATGACACTGAAACATGCTTCAAATTGAAACATGCTATTCAAGATATGATCGACAACCATGAACTGATGGCTTCATCCCTATGCCAACCAAGTGTTGAGAACAACCCTAATGAAAATCTCTTTCTGCAAAGAGATAGAAGCCTCATTGACTATAGTCCTCATATCATTCCCAACAACGAGAGTGAAGTGCTCAAGTGGGTCAACACTCAAGATTAGACATTCAAGCCGCTGGATGCTGCGGGGGAGATCTTCGAGAAGGAACATGATGATTAGGAGTCCGTATCTACGATTAAGTCTGAGTCCGAGTCCGAGTCTTAGGCTTTCTCATATCTATCCTAGTGTCTGTCCTTTTATTCCTAAATGACAACTGGGGGCTGTCCCCATGAGTCACATGTATTCATCGAGTCTGTGCTAACATCTTATTTATCTAAATAAAAGCACAATTTTCAACTATCATATATTCTCCTCTTTACCATTTCCCGTTGACAACGAGAATTGATTTGAGAATGGATTTAAAACGAACAACATGTTCCAATTCAATGTGAGTACACTCGAGTGACGTTCCGTACTGAGCAAGCGAAGGACTCGAAACTCCGTGTCCATTCTCTTTACCTATTCCATGTCTGGCAATAGAAACCTTTCACTAGCACCCTATTTAGAACGAGCTTCTACCATAGGGATCCTACGACAAACCTAGATAACAAACCAGGACATCTCCTTGTTCATGTTCAATGACGGAAGGCAAGCCCATTCCCCACAGAAAAACATTCCATCACCAATTATCAACCTTTCACCGACGGGTGCATCCACGTCTGCACCTCTACCTTCCTCGAACGAAGGACGACAAAAAAACAATACAGCCATTCATCCAAAGCCAAAGCGAAAGGCCAAAATCAAAGGCTCAAGCCAATAGCCATTCACCCAAAGTCAAAGCGAAAGGCCAAAATCAAAGGCCCAAGCCAATAGCCATTCATCCAAAGCCAAAGCAAAAGCCAAGGCTAAAGTCAAATCACAAACACAAAATAGTGAAATTCAAAATCGCTATTTTCACGAATTTCAAACGAAGGAATCAAACACCGTCATTCTCAAACCACAAAAAAAAAGAATAGTGAAATTCAAATTCGCTATCTCTCACAAATTTCAAACGACGGAATCAAACACCGTCTTTTCCCAAACAAAAAAAAAGAAATGGCGAAATTCAAATTCGTTATTTTCTCTCAATTCCAAACGACGGAAATTAAAACCGTCCTTTCAAACAAAAAATGAAATAGCGAAATTCAAATTCTCTACTTTCACAAATTTCAAATGACGAAATTCAAAACCGTCACGTTTCAAGAAAATGAAATAACAGAATTCAAATTCGTTATCTTCACAAACACTGAAATGACAGATTTAAAAACCATCACCTTTCAAACTTCGGACCAACGAGTCCAACACCAAAACACCAAGTCCAGGACCTACAGGTCCAAAGCCCAGGACCCATGAGTCCAAAATACCAAGTCCAGGACCAACAAGTCCAAAGCCCAGGACCAACGAGTCCAACACATCAAATCCCGGACCCACAAGTCCAAAACACCAAACACTAAAACCTCAACCAAAACTTCTTCACCCCTAAGTCCTTCTAAAGAATTGTTGCAGGGAGACCTATCTAGGCTTCTGAGGATTCCCCCTCAAGCTCGTAATATCACACCTTAACCTTTAAGGTCCAGACATGGAAATATGATCCCATGTTATTTACCAACCATTTCGTGCTCAGGCCACATCAAGCCGGAGACCCCATTCCGCACCACACTATAAGCCGTTACCCTTCGGCCTAAACACCACAAAATTCTTGCTCCAGATTTTTATCTGTTAAGCAAACCCATTATTACCAACCTCCACATTCCCTAATGTTGAAGCCATTTCTCACCACAATCCCCACGGAGTCCTCGAATGCTTTGCTATCGAGAACGGGATATACCTAATCTACCCTTAGAGTCCACTTTTTAGTGTGCTCAAATGATAAGGAACTTTTTCACAAATTACACCTCTTCGATTCATGATCAAGAGGTATTTATCTCCAATCATCCTTCGAGTCACCAAACGGAATTTTCCGTCGTGACGCTCAACTCCAGATTTTTTATCTGTCAAACAAACCATTATTACCAAGCTCCACATTCCATAATGTCGAAGCCTTTTTCACCCTGACCCAGATACGGAGTCCTCGGATGCTTTGCTACAGAGAACGGGACATACCCAATCTACCCTTAGGGTCCACTTTTTAGTGTGCTCACATGATAAGGAACATTTTTACAAATTACACCTCTTCGATTCATGATCGAGGGGAATTATCTCAAATCAATTTCTCGAGTCACCAAACGGCTTTTACCGTCGTGACCTCCACACTTTAATGTCCTAACATCTCGCTTAGGCACACATTCGAAACTACGATCTGGTTTGATTTCACTTCACGTGAATACGTAGGCAGTCCTTCATGGACACAACCATACACCTCAAAATCACTTCAAGGTCCTAACATCTCGCTTAGGCACGCACCCTGAACTACGATCTGGTTTGATTTCGCACACACGCGAATACGTAGGCAATCCTATTACGAGGACACAACCACACTCCCACACACATTCAATTTTCAAACCTTCAATTTGCAACCCATTGTACACACAGCTCAGAACTACGATCTGGTTTGATTTCTCAAACACGCGAATACGTAGGCAGTCCTATTACAAGGGCACAACCGCATACTCCTTTCACAACCCTTCCAATTTTCAATCCTCAATAACCAGCTCAGAACTACGATCTGGTTTGATTTCGCAAACACGCGAATACGTAGGCAATCCTCCAACAAGGACACAACCGCACACCCATTTCAATCTCAACCATCAGCATCAATCCTCAAAAGTAGCCCACCCAGCTGCAAATATTAATCTTATACCTGTTTACTGGGGGCTTCTTCCTTAAGACGTCGCCCGCTCATCCTTTTGCCAAATTCCCACCTTCTCACTCTGGGGGCTTCTCTTCCGAGAAGCTACTCATCCTCAAACATCTTTTGAGTCTCAAATACAGTCCGAAATAAACCACCTTTAGCTAGTGCTCGGTTCGGACGATGACAAGGTCTTGGTTCCGCTTTTCGAATCATCATGCCTCAAGGAGGGATCTCAAACAAGCAAACGGAGGCAAAGGTGTCTGGCGAAGATAATCAATTCATATTCCCCAGCTGAGTGGACCGTCTACTCCAAGGATCTGATGCGCGTTGTCACCCTTTCTTGGCTAGGAGTTGCACTTACATGTGCAAAGTCTGTCAGAGTCACCCCCGTGTCGTCTCGATACTGAGTTGGCATCACGTTCACGACCGCCTATTTGTCAGTCTGTCGGTATGCGTCTGTGTGAGTCAGTGTCCCAACAGCCACGTGTCTCCAATCAATCAAATCACAGATCTACGAGTAACAAGACTCGCCTTTAAGCTTCACAACATTCAAAATTTCTATCTCCCCTCGCGTGAGATATTACGTGCTAGTTGCTTATATGCTAACTGCTCACATGCTTATGTGCTTACGTGCTTATATGCTTGCATTCAACGTGCTTGTTTATGCGACTGCGGATTTGTGTGGTCACTAACCATGCAGATAATCTTGAGAAGACAAACTCACTCCAATTAAGTACTAGGTTCTTCCCAACAAACGGCGACCCATCAAGTCCAAGGGCTTTAACCCCGTCGATTACATGGCATACACTACCTCCCAGCGAGCAGCAACTCATATCCCCGGCGAGTCCTGAGAAGTTTCTAACTCCCCAGCGAGTGCCGATTTTCAAATGGACGTCACACATGCTATTTCCCACAGTCGATCTTTCGACCACCATGGCTGGCGAGCCTTTGTCCGCAAACAAGATACAACTCAAGGACGTATCCCGAAGATGCCTCAGGTATGACTCCTTTTCACAATCTGGCGAGCCTTTGTCCGCAAACAAGGTACAACTCAAGGACTTATCCCGAAGATGCCTCGGGTACGACTCTTTATCACAGCTGGCGAGCCTTTGTACGCACACGAGATACGACTCCAGGACATATTCCGAAGATGCCTCAGGTATGACTCCTTCCTATGGCTGGCGAGCCTCAAAACGCACTACCTTCAACACCGGCTGGCAAGCCTTTGCGCACAAATGATTGAAGGACATATCCCGAAGATGCCTCAGGTATGACTCCTTCTTATGGCTGGCGAGCCTTTATACGTAGTCTAATGGACTTTAAATGACCCGAATCGGAAGTCGACACACTCTAAAATGTTTCCGACGGCAGGTCCTTGACTCAAATCCTCGAGTCGCCTCGACGTCGCCCTTCCCGACGGCAGATCCTTGGCTCAACCCTTTTTGAGTCACCTCGACGTCGCAATGGTCTTCAGGTTGTAATCTTCGATTGACCTGGAGATCATACTTTGACTTTCGCCCTGTCCAAGCCTCAGTCAAAGTGGGGGCTCAGAGATACCCGATCTCGCACCTTCCAAAAACCACCCGATGATGATCGGACTATAACGTGTTTTTGATATGCGTGCGTGGATTGGCTATACATGAGACGGTTTAATGCACTAATAGGATATTAAAAATGATTTCAAAAGTTTTCTAACTTCATTTGCATTAAAATAACACTATTTAGAGTTAAAACCGCCTTCGGACACAAAACCGACTCAGAAACCCGCAACTCGAGTCAACCCGAGTAAATCCAAATCTCCAATGTCAAAAATAATGCCATGAATGTCTTTATCATATCATTTCCATTAAAATAACTCTATTTAGAGTTAAAACCGACACCGGGCCAAAAACCGACTCGAAATTCAAATCCCGACTCACACGGGTCAAACCCGAGTCAAAGACACAAAATACCTACCCAAAATATCACCTAAGAGGAACCTTACATGGCTAAGAAAACTTTAAAGACCACAAATCACAACCAACAAAACATTGGTTAGAACAAATGCAAAATCCAAATTTGCGAAAGAGACAGCACACCCCATTGAGTCACGGGGTGGCTCGCGCCTCAATAGGGTGTCTCCTTAGCCTCCAAGCAAAATCAACCGACCTACCATCCCACATTTCTCTATAAATACCCACCATCACACACCATAATCTTCACGCGAGAATCCGCCCCCTCACATCTCCCTTAAACTTCTATACTCGACTTCCTAAGTCACAAAATCAACACGTGTTTAAGACCTACCGATTGTAAACACAAGCCTTACACATATTGTTTGGTACCGTCGCCGTGCATTTGACCGACCCATTCGACCAACTCAACATTAATCAACATGTTTTAATTAACATATTTTCAACTCATTTTCAAAACTAAATCCTTTTTTAAGGCACCTTTTTATTAAACTTCTTTGATCGTGAGTAGTCGTAACGAGAAAACCGTCTCTAAAGTCGTCTACGTCGCAAACATCAATACACGTAAGTTTGACAGTATAAACAACTCACTTTATTTCATGTATTTACTGTTTTTATGAGTCTATAAGCATGAACAATGCATAACACGATTAAAATATAGGTTAGACGAGCCAAAACCGAGTTTTGGCCTGAGACAGGAGCTCCTTGCTATGCAGGGAAGCTCGCGCCTCTTGTGGGTCTCGGGTCAGACTCATCTGTATTTGTTCTCGTCTTTCCTCTTTATTTGATTTCTTGTTTTGTAATAGGTTTTTACCGTTTCAGATCATTTTTATGCTAAACATATTTTGACCATTATAAAAATCATCCTTGGTTCCTTATACCATGACGGTTTATTCCGTGAGTCGATGATATTGTTGGTTAATTACATTTTAATGGGTATTTTAACACCCTTTTCTTTATTTACCATTTTTCTCTTTTATTTACACTTGTAAACATATTAGTCATAATCCATAATCATCGTTGGTTCTTTATACCATGTCGGTTTAATCCGAGTATGATGACAAACTTGACTAATTACAAAGAAACGAACTTAACATATTTAGTTCAAATCAAACATTTTACACTTCTATTTGTAAACTATGCCTTTCAAACATGCAAGTGTTGACAACGAATATTACTAACATAATAGTAATTATTCCGAGTCATGCAAACAACACTCGCAAATCTTTCATTACAAAAAACCATTATAACAACCAGGAGGCACCTCTTGGCTCGCCCATGGCTCGCGCCTCAAGAGCCTGCCTATTTCTATCTTTTAAAACCTGGGCAGAGCCCTTCCATCACCAATAGGCTCGCGCCCCAATGGGGCTGCCTGACATCGTTCTGTCCTATTTTGGCACCTGTCTAGGACGATCCCGATTACGGTTAATCCGAATACATGACAGATCAGATTGACAAGCTTATGTTTTTAGACTTTGTCATTTGACGCCCCTTTTCAATAAATGGATCGTGTTAAGCATCATAATCCGAATTTGGTAAATAGATGTTTAATTTCCGTTTTCACATGTAAATCAATTTAAATCCAACTTGACATCTTATGCTTGATATTTGGATTAAAAAACCGACTTAGAAAGCTCTCATGTTAGGTTAACACTTTTGGATGTGCATTCATGCATTGACACTGTTTTATCAACTTTTGCACTTAAACAACCACGATCGATCAGTAGAGGCCGCTAATGCGGGCGGGATTGGGTGTCCGATTAAAGGGCTTCCCAATACGTACCCTCACCCCTTACTCAGAACCTTTGGATAGTGGATGGCCTTATCCAGGGCGTACGAGAGTCATTTTAGGCATAGAACGCTAAAAGAGGGACGAGTCCTTATCTTTAGTACCTATGTCAAGCACCGCTTTTTGCCTTGATTGACCTAGGTATCAAGTGGATTTGAACGTGTTCTAAGCATCCCACAAATGCTTGGTGGCGACTCCGAACATCTATAATCATTTCGAGACCTTTACCGAGATGAAACCGACCGACCTAAAACGATCCGGTCGAAAGCATTTCAACTCCATCGAGCGTGGCTTTCAAAAGACCTCTGCATTCCAACAGATCGGCTTGGCGTGCAGGTGGCCCGTGACCGCAGACCGGTAGGTGGCCCGAATCCACAGACCGAGACGTGGCCCATGACCACAGGTACTCTATCAAGTGGGGCTTACTCTGTCGAGTAAGTATTTTTTGACGCAAAATAGTAGACTGTCTGTAGGGTACTCGATCGAGTAAGCTTGGCACTCGATCGAGTAAGGGTCACTCGATCGAGTAAGTGAGTTTTACGGGCTGAGTTTGACGGGTTTTGTTAATGATGTGAGATTAGTATAAAAGGATGTCCGTCACTTTTCTTAATCTCTTTTATCTATTCTAAAACCTAATTGAGAAGAAGATGAGTTACGTAGCTTGATTGTCATCGCATTGTTAACAAATCCCAAGGCTAGAAGTGCCAGATTGCATTGTTCTTTACGCCGTTGTGATCCTTGTGTCGAGGGGTAAGCTTTTTATATAAATTTTATAATGTTTTTTTAAAGTTGGTTAAACCTTTATTGGGTGATTTGGGGGTTTTGGGTGATTTATGTGAATATGGTTGTGATTATATGTATGTGTGTATAGGAGGAGGATTCGTTGAGAAGAGATTCTGACTTAGCTGTTTGATCGACTGTTGGTGTTTGCTTTCGAGGTAGGGTTTCCCCTACTCAGTATTGGCTACATAATGTGTGGTGATTGTTGTTGTGATTATTGGTTAATTATATTGTTGGTTGATCTTGACGGTTGTTGGCTGTATATTGTTGAGTTGTTTGTATCCGTTTGTGATCTTCAGGGCGCGTCCCTGGCTGAGTGGAGTCACTTGCAGGAGTGGCTTCACGCCCTTGATTCGCCCTCTGTGGAACGCGCCACAGAGGGGATGTGCACATTAATGAACTTGGGTTTTTCGCTCGATGGAGATGAGCGGGTATTTGGTGGGTACGGATGCGGTCCCCCACTGCCGGCGTGGATTACTTGTTGCGATAGGTACTCTAGCAGGGCTACACACTTTAGTGTGTAGTCAGTTGTGTGGAGATTGGAGACGAAGACTGGGGATTTGTTGAGCTGTTTGATCTGTTTGTGTTCTTGATTTCATTGTGGCATTGTTTTATGTAATTAGTACTGACCCCGTTAAATGTTTTAAAAACTGTGGTGATCCATTCGGGGATGGTGAGCAGTTGTTGAGCAGGTATGATAGCTTATGCGAGGGATAGCTGGGAAGGAGTCACCACCGATCTTAGTGTCTTCCGCTTTGTTTTATTTAGTAGTTTGAGTACTTTAGTTTTTGGAGAACATTTGTATTTACTTTTATCAGTTTTGGAGTTACACATGTAACACTTAAACGTTATTACTATTTAAGTATGTTTCCTTATTGTCATTTGATTATCATTGCCTCGGGTAACCGATATGGTGACGTTCTCATACCTTATGTGGTCTTGGTAAGGCGCTTGGAGTATGGGGGTGTAACAAAGTGGTATCAGAGCGACGATCTTGAAACCTGTAACCAATGAACCTAATGACCATAGGGAGTCAAATTAAAATGAACCCGGCTAGAATTTGTAGGAGCTAATAAAAAAACTTGGGAGACAACCTGAAGTCGCGAACTCGCCCTACAATTTTGAACCGGTCACCAAGGGGTGTGTGTCAGGATCACTATGTGTTTACTTTGTGCTTTGTGTATCTATATAGTAATGTGTGGTATGAATCGGTGGATGCATGCATGTGGAGGATATGAGGTATGAATTGAAAAATGGTGATGATATGGTTATATGTTGATTGATTGAAAGAGTGAAAGCATGATGTTTAACTTATAATGTGGCATGTTATAAATACGAAAGGAAAAGTGTTTTGTTTGAGTATATAGAGAGATAAGTTTATATATGTTGTTATTTGTCGTTTTGCATAAAAGTATTGAGTGTTGTGGGTGTGAGTTTGAACATGCGGGTAGTGTACGAGTCTGCATGACTCGATCGAATGGGGGGCACTCGATCGAGTAGGTGAGAGACTCGATCGAGTAGGTAGTTTTTCGTTTCTGGGCAGAAGTCTGTTTTTGGGCACTCGATCAAGTAGGATAGGGGACTCGATTGAGTAGGGCTAACTCGATCGAGTGGGTTGTTGACTCGATCGAGTTCGTTTTAGGGAGCTTTCTGGCCAGGTTCTGGCGTCGGGGTACTCGATCGAGTAAGATAGGTAACTCGATCGAGTGACCTCAACTCGATCGAGTAGGTGCTATGCAGGCTGTTTTCATGTTTTGAGATATGGGATGTGTGTTTATGTTTACCCTTTTCTTATATAGTTTTAAAGATGCCGCCAAAGAGAACAACATTGTATGCCAGGGCAGAGAATATGAGTATTGATGAGATCGTTAAGATGTTGGAGCACCAAGATGCTCTTACTGAGGCTTTGAAGTGGGTGGGGAAAGATAAGGATAAGAGGCTAGATCACTCCAAGATTAGTGTGCATATTGTGAGGTTTAATCCTAAGGAGTACTTGGGAACGGGGGCGCCAATTCTGCTGGATAATTGGCATAGAGAGATGGAGAATATTCTCAATCTAGTTCATTGCTCAGAGGAGTTGAAAGTGGAACAAGCTGCGTTCTACTTGAGGAAAGCTGCCGGTGAGTGGTGGGATAAGGTTAAGGTGAGTGCTTTGGATTTGTATGTGAAACAGGGGTTGCCTGCGATACCTTGGGATGAATTTAAGAGAGCTATGAGGCAAGAGTTTGTACCTGAACATGTGCGTAGTAAGCTGAGGGAGGCGTTCGATGATTTTAAGATGACATCTGACATGACAATTGCTGAGTACTACCACAAGTTTAATGAGAAATCTAGGTATGCTGAGGACATGGGTCTGAGCCAAGAGAACTTGGCATTGAGGTTTGAGAAGGGGTTGACCCCCAAGATCATGGAGAAGTTACCGGTAGGAGCCCTTAATGATGTGAAGGAAGTCTATGAGCGCGCTGGGAGGGCTGAGAGGTTAGTTGAGATGACCAAGGAGAGCCGTGAAAGAGCCTCTTAGAAGAGGAAAGCTGAGAGTGAGAGTGGTGGCCAATATAGTTACAAGAAGATCGGCCATAACCAGGCAAGAGCGTACTCATCAGGTTCGGGGTTTAGTGCTAGAGCTTCTTACGGGCGTGGTCGTGGGAGTGGTAGCGGCAGTTGGGGTATGACCCGTTATAACTTTGGCGGTATGGGCCACAAGAGGCATGAGTGCACCAGTGCTATGAGTGGGGGTTTCCAGAGACCGTCCAAGAGGAGTTTTTCTCAGGGTCCTTCGCAGAGTTATGCTAGTAACAGGCCGGCTGGGTCGTGGAACAACAGGGGTGGCCAGAGTAACAACCACAGTGGGGCAAACCGCAATGGTGGTAAATCATACCAAAAACCGACAACGAACAACAACAACAATCAAGGGTCGGCTACTAAGCCGGCTACCTCAGCTAGTACTGTCCAGGGAGGTGGGTAGAAGAAGGCAGCTGAGGAAGATGCTCACGTTATCACTAGTACTTTTCTTGTTAATGGAGTCTTTAATTTTGTTTTTTTTTTTTTTATTCGGGAGCGTCACAGTCGTTTGTATCATCGAGTCATGCTAAGCGGTTGGGTTTGAGAGAGTATGAGTCTGTAAAAGAGGAATTTTTCATACCTTCAGGTGAGTCTGTATTATGTGGGCGGTTGTATAGAGGTGTGTCTATGATAGTTGGGCAGGTTGACTTACCAGTGGACCTGTTAGAGTTTTCTTTGGAGGGTTTTGAGATGATAGTTGGTATGGATTTGTTGGGTAAGTATAGCTAAGATAGATTGTCATCAAAAGAGGGGTTTCTTTGAGAGGTCCTAAGGGGATTAGTGTGTCTTATCCTGGGTTTGTTGTCAAACCTAAAGTTAAGTTGATTGCAGCAGTGACCTTGAAGTCCTATCTGAGGAAGGGGTGTCCGTTGATCTTATGCCATGTGAGAGACCATAGAGTGGAGAGTCCGTCAGTTGAGCAGATACCAATGGTGGGAGAGTTTCTATATGTCTTTCCAGAGGAGATACCGGGGTTACCACCGAAGAAGGAGATAGATTTCAGTGTTTAGTTGAAACCGGGGACGAGGCCAATCTATAAGACACCATACCGTATGGGTCCTAAGAAGTTGGAGGAGCTGAAGAAACAGCTGGATGATCTGATTGAGAAGGGAAACATTAGACCTAGTGTGTCACCGTGGGGAGCACCAGTCTTGTTTGTGAAGAAGAAAGACGGGAGTTTGAGGTTGTGCATCGATTATAGAGAGCTGAACAGGGTTACCGTGAAGAACAAGTATCCTTTGCCGAGGATAGATGATTTGTTTGATCAGTTAAACGGTGCAACGGTCTTTTCTAAGATTGATTTGAGGTCGGGTTACCATCAGGTGAAGATTCGGGAAGAGAACATACCGAAGACAGCTTTTACATCGAGGTATGGTCATGATGAGTATGTTGTGATGCCGTTTGGGTTGTCTAGTGCACTTGCAGTGTTTATGGATTTGATGAAACGGGTCTTCAGTCAGTTCTTGGATCAGTTTGTTGTGGTCTTTATCGATGATATCTTAGTCTTTTCTAAGACTAAGGAGGTGCATGAGGAGCATCTGAGGATAGTGTTGCAGACTTTGCGAGAACATCAGCTGTATGCAAAGTTGTCTAAGTGTGAGTTCTGGTTAGAGGAAGTTGCTTTTCTGGGGCATGTGATTTCAAAGAAAGGTGTAGCTGTAGATCCTGCAAAGATTGAGGCAGTTACCAAGTGGAAAGCACCAAAGAATGTGGCAGAGATCAGGAGTTTCTTGGGTTTGGCAGGGTACTATAGACGGTTCGTGAAAGATTTCTCCAAGATAGCCAGACCCATGATAGCTTTGATGAGGAAAGAGAACGGGTTTCGTTGGAATGAAAGTTGTGAGACGGTGTTCCAGACATTAAAGGAGCGTTTGACCACAGCTCTAATCTTAGCATTACCTGAAGGGAGTGAGAACTTTGAGGTATATACCGATGCTTCAAAGAATGGGAAAGTGATTACCTATGCTTCTAGGCAATTGAACCCTTATGAGGAGAACTATCGGACACATGATCTAGAGTTGGGTGCAGTTGTGTTTGCTCTCAAGATTTGGAGACACTATCTTTATGGGGCGACCTTTAAGGTGTTTTCAGATCACAAGAGTCTCAAGTACATCTTCACTCAAAAGGAGTTAAACATGCGAGAGAGGAGGTGGATGGAGCTGATTGGAGATTATGACATGGATATCATTTACCATGAAGGGAAAGCTAATGTGGTTGCATATGCCTTGAGCAGGAAGAGTGTGCATTCTCTATGCACAACTATGTCTTTGATGAGGTTGAGAGATGAGGTGGGGAAGATGAGGATACATATGATCCAAAAAGGGGATGCTAGAGGGGATTTGACAGTAGAGCCAGACCTTTATGATGACATTCGAAGGAAATAGGCTTTGGATCCCAAGATTCAGGAGTAGAGAGCTGGAGTAGAGAAAGGGACAGTGTCTAGATTCTCTATTCATACAGACGATAGTGTGAGATTCGATGGGAGATGGTGTGTTCCTAATGCTGAGGAAGTTGAAAAAGATAATCATGACAGAGGCTCATTGCACACCATACTCTGTACATCCAGGCGGTGACAAGCTATATAAAGATTTGAAGAAGACTTTTTGGTGGTCTGGGATGAAGAAGGAAACAGCTGAGTTTGTGGCTCATTGTTTGACATGTCAGAGAGTGAAAGGTGAGAAGCGACGACCACAAGGTAAGATTCAGTCTCTTGAGGTACCTGAGTGGAAGTGGGAGTCCATTTCTATGGATTTTATAGTGGGTTTGCCAAGGAGTCAACAGGGTAATAACATGATATGGGTTATAGTTGACCGACTGACTAAGTCAGCTCACTTTGTGCCGATGAAAGATAATTGGACCAAGATACAGTTGGCTTTGGCTTATAACAAGCATGTGGTGCCTAAGGATATAATGTCCGATAGAGATGCGAGGTTCGTATCACGGTTTTGGAAAGAGTTGCAGAAGATGATGGGGACTACCTTGAAGATGAGTACTGCATTTCATCCTGGGACAGATGGCTAGACAGAGAGGACCATCAAGACTTTAGAGGACATGTTGTGAGCTTGTGTTATGGATTTTGGTGGTAGCTGGGAGCAGAGGTTAGATTTGATTGAGTTTTCTTACAACAACAGCTATCACACCAGTATTAACATGGCACCATTTGAGGATTTGTATGGGAGGAGATGTAGGAGTCCGATTTGCTGGGATAATAATGCTGAGGCAGTTGTTTTGGGATCACAGATGGTACAGGAAATGGTTGAACAAGTTAAGCTGATTAGACAAAGGATGAAAGCGGCCCAGGATCGACAAAAGAGTTATGCAGATCTACATCGTCGTGACATAGAGTTTCAGGTTGGGGACAAGGTTCTGTTGAAAGTGTCTCCTATGCCTGGGGTCATGAGATTTGGTAAGAAACGGAAGCTGAGCCAGAAGTTTATCGGACCTTATGAGATTTTCGATCGTGTCGGCGAGGTTGCTTATCGGTTAGCTTTACCAGCTGCTTTGGATAGAGTGCATAATGTGTTTCATGTGTCTCAGCTGCGGAAGTATGTTAGTGATTCATCGAATGTGTTAGAGGTAGAGAACATCGAGCTGGATGAGTCTTTGTCTTATCTTGAGGTGCCCAAACAGATTCTTGATCGCGAGGTTAGGAAAACTAGACATGGGGAAATGGTCTTGCTTAAGGTTCTTTGGTCTAACCATGAGGTTGAGTAGGCTACTTGGGAGGCGGAAGAGGCTATGAGGGAGCGGTATCCGTCTGTTTTTGATCAGGTATGTGTGGTTACGAGGACGTAACCATGTTTCTTTTAGGGGGGTAGGATATGGTCGCATAGAGTTTTTGTGTGTTTATGTTGGTTTTAATACAGTTAATAGTTGCTTTGAGTCAGTTTGGGGTGTTGGTTGGGAGTCTTGTTTTGAGTTTTGTTTTGAGTTTTGGTTATGTTGTTGTGTCGGAGTGGTGTTAGTGTGCTTTGTTTTGGTTGTGGTTTGAACTTCGGGGACGGAGTTCTTTTTAAGGAGGGAAGACTGTAATACTACGGTTTTATGGGTCTGAGGGTACTCTATCGAGTGGGGCTTACTCTGTCGAGTATGTAGTTTTTTACGCAAAACAGTAAACTGCCTGTAGAGTACTCGATCGAGTAAGCTTGGCACTCGATCGAGTAAGGGTCACTCGATCGAGTAAGTGACTTACTCGATCGAGTAAGTGAGTTTTACGGGCTGAGTTTGACGGGTTTTGTTAATGATGCGAGATTAGTATAAAAGGATGTCCGTCACTTTTCTTAATCTCTTTTATCTATTCTAAAACCTAATTGAGAAGAAGAGGAGTTACGTAGCTTGATTGCCATCGCATTGTTAACAAATCCCAAGGCTAGAAGTGTCAGATTGCATTGTTCTTTACGCCGTTGTGATCCTTGTGTCGAGGGTTAGCTTTTTATATAAATTTTATAATGTTTTGTTAAAGTTGGTTAAACCCTAATTGGGTGATTTGGGGGTTTTGGGCGATTTATGTGAATGTGGTTGTGATTATATGTATGTGTGTATAGAAGGCGGATTTATTGAGGAGAGATTCTGACTTAGCTTCTTGATCGACTGTTGGTGTTTGCTTTCCAGGTAGGGTTTCCCTACTCAGTATTGGCTACATAATGTGTGGTGATTATTGTTGTGATTATTGGTTAATTATATTGTTGGTTGATCTTGACGGTTGTTGGCTGTATATTGTTGAGTGGTTTGTATCTGTCTGTGATCTTCGGGGCACGTCCCTGGCTGAGTGGAGTCACTTGCGGGAGTGGCTTCATGCCCTTGATTCGCCCTATGTGGAACCCGCCATAGAGGGGATGTGCACATTAATGAACTTGGGTTTTTCGCTCGATGGAGATGAGCGGGGATTTGGTGGGTACGGCTGCGGTCCCCTACTGGCAGCGTGGAGTACTTGTTACGATGGGTACTCTGGCAGGGCTACACACTTTAGTATGTAGTCAGTTGTGCGGAGATTGGAGATGGAGACTGGGGATTTGTTGAGCTATTTGAGCTGTTTGTGTTCTTGTTTTCATTGTGGTATTGTTTTATGTAATTAGTACTGACCCCGTTAAATGTTGTAAAAACTGTAGTGATCAATTCGGGGATGGTGAGCAGTTGTTGAGCAGGTATGATGGCTTATGCGAGGGATAGCTGGGAAGGAGTTACCACCGGTCTTAGAGTCTTCCGCTGTGTTTCATTTAGTAGTTTGAGTACTTTGGTTTTTGGAGAACATTTGTATTTACTTTTACCAGTTTTGAAGTTGGACATGTAACACTTAAACTTTATTACTATTTAAGTATATTTCCTTATTGTCATTTGATTATCATTGCCTCGGGTAACCGAGATGGTGACGTTTTCATACCTTAAGTGGTACTGGTAAGGCGCTTGGAGTATAAGGGTGTGACATTTATATTCTCAACAAACAACTAGATAGTGGTTAAGTCAAGGTCGATCGACGGGACGGTGTGATTTGGGTTCTAAGTCTATCTATCTTAATTTATGCTAGTGTCACAAATGGTTTGATTGAAGTTGTGTCCTAAGCTACAACAAGGAAACGTAAACAATTGAAAAACAAGACAAGTAAATAGAAACAAGGGTGTAAACAAATGATAAACAGTACTAGGGAATCATGAGATCATAGGGGAATCATTGTGAGATCAAACAAACAAGTTTCATAAATGCAAGCAATTATTATTGTTGGAATCAAGTTAGTGTACATCTTACAATTCCTAGGGAAATTTAGGTCCCGGAGCCGAGTCGGTCAAGACTTTACAACACCTACAACTCGACTTGGTTTTCCCTATTCATGGTGAGACGACATAAATGAGTCCTAGGAAGGTTTGGGTCCCGGAGCCGAGTCGGTCAAGACTTTACAACACCTACAATCGACTTAATTCTTCCTAATCAACTATATGCATGGTCTAACAAGCCTTGAGTTAGTTTATCTTACAAGTCTTGTTGAAAGGATAAGAGGATGAAGCTAGGTTGTCAATCAAGCAATTCATCAAACATGACAGGTGCATAAGTTGAAAATACATTAAGTGAGCATTCATATGAACTCATTAAGCATAAATCTTCCCCATGACTAACTCCCCTAATTCCTAGTTAAGAGACTACTCACTACTCATCATGATTATTATGCTAGCAATGGTGTCAAACATTACAACACAAGTGAACATGATGAAAGAGTGAAACAATAAACAATAATTAATTAAAGAGTGAAGGAATTATGCCAAACTTAAGATGACCAAATGGAAAGGAAATAATAATAGAAGAGAACTTGATTGATTGATGAAGAGTTGTCAATTCTCCAATAATACAAGGATTAGGTTATCTAAGGGCTTAAATGACGATTAGATCCCCAAGATGAAGATTAGTGCCTGGCAAGTCCTTAAGGAGCCTCACGACCTGTCCATGTTGGACGCTCATACTGCATAGGGAAACGCCTGTCCCGTGCTTGGGATGCTCGGGCTGAGCCTTGGGGCGTCCGTCCTGAGCTTGAGATGCCCGGATCATGGGTCAGCTTGGCTTCCTCTTCTCGTGGTTGCCTCAAGATCCGTGGGGATCATTGAGGGGTCGTGGGGGTCTTCATCTTTGCCTATTCCACTTGATTTATTGATTTAGGCCTTTAGTGTTAGTCTTCTCTTTACTGCTTGGTCGTTATATGCTATCAATTTAGCCCCGTTTCACTCCATCTAGTCAAGTTAGTGCTCTTCTCCTACAAAGGACACCAAACCTCATAGAATATGCATAGAAGAAGGCTAAAGACAAGAAACGACCCTAATACATACTAAAAAGCATAAGAATTAGGCTAGTTAGGGGACTAAATGTGCGTAAATAAGAGTCACATCAAGTATCTCCAAACCGAACCTTTTCTCGTCCCGAGTAAAGAGGTGACTAAGACTATGACTCTTATTTCAACTAATACTACTAACATAGCCTTTGTGAGACATTTAGCGGGTCTCACTCCGCCCCTTCAACTCACAACAAGACATCTTTGAGCTAAGATGCCTTCTTGCAAGGCAAGGTGGGTTTTGCCAAAATGACGATACATCCAAACATTAAGCACACAAAACAAGTAATCGATGCATCTACAAAAGAATAGCCACTTTCCTCATCTAAGTGGCGGAAATCATCTAAAAGGGAAGCAATCTAAGGGTACACACTCCATCATAGATATTATTTCTCCAAGTCACTAAGTCTAAGGGGATACAAACAAATCACCTCCAAGTTGTGTCAAACTAGGCTACTTTTATCCTGAATCGCTAAATGCTTTCGTCAACAGTAGACTCCCTATGGTGTTAGAAACACTTTAGGATCGCGGAATTCCCCCTCTTGCTTAGACAAGAAGAAGGGTCGTCCCTTCTCCACCATGCGACAAAAATAGGATCATCTATGGATAAAAGGAATCAAGATATTTTGAGTTTCACGATAGTTGTTTGCTTTTGGGTTTATTTTTCCCCCATTTTTGTAGCATTTGACGATTAAGAACATTTCATGCCATTTTTTATGTTTGGCTTTTTGATACTTGGCAATTTTAATTTTGCATTTTTGAACATTTTTCAAAGTAACCCCATTTGTAGCAAGGGTACTTCTATTAAAGCATAGGAGTCTATTTTTGTTCCTCTTTTCATTGATGCGATTTGCAAACCTTTTGATTTTGATTTTGGTACTTGAACTCAATTTGGTGATTTTTGTGCTCATTCCCTTTTGTTGACAAAAATTGATGATATAAGTGAAAGAACGGTTGCATGGCTTCAAAGGTCACCTTGGAATAAACGGTAGCCAAGGAGTTATCACACCACAAGATACTCTTGACTAGGCCTTAGTCCATGAGTCAAATGATACTAGTATGACACATACTAGGGTGTCTTAAGGGTATTCTAGCAAACAAAGTCTCAAGGAGAAAAATTATCTACAAGGGCCTTATATACACTTGTCAATAAGATTCCCAAATAGGATTTTCACAAAATTTTTCTAACCATGCAAACTACATGCCATGATGCAACTAACATATATACAACTCTAATAAATATGCTTCTATCAACTAAAATGCCATATAATCTAGATGCAACCCCTAACAACACATAGATACACAAACCGCAACAACAAAAAACACCACATCCTCCTTGACATGTAAAGCCATTCTCCTCATATGAATAATGAAAATAAATGGAAGGAAAATAGGGATTAGAGCGATCATACCAAGAGGTCTTCATATTCCCTTGCTAATGCCTCAAATAAAGTGTCGTATCTATGTGAGAAGAGGACAAAAACACAAGTATATGCAATTCTACACTACTAAATTAAAGAACATGTTTTTGGTTTTTCAAATTTTCAAATTTTTATGAATTTTGTTTTTATGAAATTAAAGAACATATTTTTGGGATTTTTCAAAAATTTTCAAATTTTATGTATTTTGGAATATAAATTCCCGTCCCCCACTTTATTTTGGACATTGTTCTTAATGTACATGTAGGAGTAGGAATGAAAAAAGAAATACATGTTTTTGGATTTTTGAAATTATGGAAATGAAGTACAAATGCAATGATATGATATGAATGAATGCATGCTCTAACTAAATGCAATTCTATATGACATATCACTACAAAGAAAAAGCGAAAAACCGACGGTACATGTGACGGAATTTGAAGTCCGTCAGATATCTAAAACTATTGACGGTCTTGTGACGGAAAATCCGTCAGAAGTGAGTTACTGACGGAATATCCGTCACATTACGTCAGACAATACTGGCGTGTTAAAAATCCAAAGGCGCCATTAGGTTTTGACGGAAAAGCCGTCAGTAATTACTAATGTCCTGACGGATAATCCGTCAGATGTGTTCCTCAATTATTAACATACCAGGCAATAATTTGAAATAAGCATGTGACGGATATTCCGTCAGGAATTCCTCAAACATGACGGAATTTCCGTCGGGATTGTCAAACAGTGTTTGACTTTCCTGACGGAAATTCCGTCAGAATTTTCCAAAAACACGGATTCCTGATTGAATTTCCGTCAGATGTTTATTAATACCGCGACAGCCTCGTTCATATCGTCATTTGTTCTTTCTCCCCCAAATCGATTTTTTCCTTAAAACCTCCCCAAATCCGACACCACCACACCACCACCACCACCCTCTCCTTCCGCCAACCACCACCACCACTCCAGGTTTATCATTTATCTCTTGTTTTTCCTTTTCCTTTTACTTTTTTTTTTCCTTTTCTTGTCTTTATTTATTGTATTTGTATAGGTTAACGCCGCCGCTGTCCACCATCGCACACCGCGCCGCCACGGCCCATCCACCCTCCACCTTCTTTCTCATCCTTCCTTTTTACTTATTAGTAAAATTAATTAGGTATTTATAATCTCTTTTTAATTAATTTTTTTGTTAATTAGTTTAATTATCTTAATTAGTATAGTTGGTGTTGATGCATGTTGAATTAGGATAGATGCCATTTTGTTTTAAGTTTTTGTGAATTGTTTAATTTTGTGTAGTAGTTAGTAGTAGCTTAATTAGTTTAATTAGTAATAGTTAGTAGTAGTTTTGTAAAGTGTTAAATTTTGTGTAATGTTAATGTTTTTAAAATGATAATTTGAATTAATGTTCATTAGATTAGATATTTAAAACGAGAAATTTGTTAATAAGGAAAGAGCTCGGTGACAATTCCTTTAATGTTCTCTGAATGCATATGTGGAGTAATTATTTATTCTACATTGTGTTTTTGTTAATTGACATTATTAAGTAAGTAGTCATTGTTGTATGTTTTGTTTTTAATATTATTGAAATTAATGGTCACATTGACTTAGTACCCGTTCAAAAAATACTCATTAGGAGTAATTTTTGAATAGTCCCCGTTTTGGGACTGTCTTTGTAACTTTCAAGTCACTTAGGTAGTAAACATGTATTTGTGATTTGTTAATAAGGAAAGAGCTCGTTGACAATTCCTTTAATGTTCTCTGAATGCATATGTGGAGTAATTATTTATTCTACATTGTGAATTTGGAGAACTAAGGGGAATTGTTGCCGAATTTTTTTCTCATTAATAAATCACAAGTGTGTGTTTGCTAGTGACTTAAAACGTACATTGATGGGTTTAGGTTGGAGTGATAAGGACCCAATTCAAAAAAAAAAAGACTACTTGTTGACAATAGTTATTTGTTGGTGATAATGTTTATTGAGTATTATTTTTGGTTGTTATTGTGTTTTTATGACATATATACAAACAAATTGAATTGTAGATATATATAAACATGAAAAGATTAGAACGACAATGGATGTATGAAAGATTAGACGAAAAAAAGAAACCGAAGCGTGAATTTGCAAAGGGGGTGAAAGAATTTATTAACTTCGTGGAACAAAGTAGTATGTATAAGAATTTTGGTGAAATAAGATGTCCGTGTAAGAAATGCAACAACAGAGCTTTTAAAGGGAAAAAAGTAGTTGATGATCATCTTTGGTCGAATGGTTTTACCGATAATTACTATGTATGGACGTATCACGGTGAGGAAATGCCTACCGAAGGAAGTTCAAGTAGTATCGTAGTTAGTGAAAATCCTTACCGTGAGCTCGTGGAAAATGCATTACGTGATAATGTTGAACAAATATTGGAGGAGCAACTGAATCCCGCCGACCTTAGCGATGAAGAAGTGCGTTATGAAACCCCAAACCCCCAAGTTTCTTCCTTCTATAAAATGCTAGAAAAAGCCGAACAACCAGTGTATGAGGGAAGTAATATAAGTTTGTTGCAAGCGGCAGCTATGTTGGTAACACTCAAATGTGAGAATAACATATCTCTTAGATGCGCGAATGGGTTTGTGTCGTTCGTAGGTGACATTATTCCAAAGAATAATGACATGGCTCGCCATTTTAATGAGATTAAGAATGTGCTTAAGGGACTCCAACTAACCCACCAGAAGATTGATGCATGTCCTACTAGATGCATGCTTTTTTGGGAGAAAAATGCTAATATTTAGGAATGTACAAAGTGTCATGCATCTCGGTATAAAAGTACAAAAAATTCAAGTAGGAGGCGAATTCCTTGTACACGTTAACTTATTTCCCGATTGCGCCAAGGTTACAACGATTATATGCAACCAAGTAGATAGCAGGTGAGATGAGTTGGCATCATAGAAACTCTCGATTAAGAGAAAGAGGGACAATGGCACACCCAAGTGATGGGGAAGCGTGGAAACATTTTGATAGAGAGCATCCAGAATTTGCAAGTGAGCCTCGTAATGTTCGTCTTGGTTTGTGTACAGATGGATTTAATCCTTATGGGCAATTTGGGAGGAATTACTCATGTTGGCCTGTGATTGTCACTCCATACAACTTACCTCCTTGGTTATGTATGAAGCGACAATTTATGTTCTTATCTCTGCTCGTTCCAGGTCCTAAGAACCCTAAGACAAATTTGGATGTGTACCTGCAACCGTTGATTAAAGAGTTGAAAGAACTTTGGGAAACCGGCGTGTACACTTATGATGTTTCTAAGAAACAAAATTTCCAATTAAAGGTTGCATTAATGTGGACGATCAATGATTTCCCGGCATATGGCATGCTTTCCGGTTGGTCCACAAGTGGGTACCGTGCTTGTCCTTATTTTCAAGAAAAAGAACATAGATCTTTTTGGCTTAAAAATAGCAAAAAGGTTTGTTGGTTCGATTGTCACCGTGAGTTCTTAAGACCTGATCATCCTTTCCGCAATAATTGTAAGCATTTTCTAAAGAACAGAAAAACTGAGAATCGCATAGCCGCGTCGAAATTAACAGGTGATGAAGTCTGGGATTCCGTTAAGGATTTGCCAAAAATAGTTGATGCTTCTGATCAAGAATTGAAAAGATTGAAAGACAAGAATGAAGGTTGGTGGAAACAAAGCATACATTGGGAACTTCCTTACTGGAAAACGTTGTTAATTCGACACAACCTAGACGTTATGCACATTGAGAAAAACTTCTTCGAACAACTTATCAACACGATGATGGATGTACCAGGTAAAACTAAATTTGGCCCTAAGGAAAAACTAGACTTTAATGAACTTTGTTATAAACGGACAATATCATCTAGGTTTGTTTTAGAAACTACGGAGAAAAAGGCTCTATGTGAATGGGTTGCTAAATTGAAATTCCCGGATGGTTATGCTTCAGATTTGAGTCGGTGTGTTGACCATAAAAATAAGGTGTTGCATTCCATGAAAAGTCATGACTGTCATGTCTTTATGGAACGGCTACTCCCTGTTGCCTTGAGAGAGTTGCTCCCAACTAATTCTTGGAATGCAATAACTGAGATCAGCCAATTTTTTAGAGACCTGTGTACTTCTACGATTAGAGTTGATTCTATGGAACGTCTAGAGAATAACATTGCGGATATAATATGTAAGTTAGAGAAGATATTTCCCCCATCTTTCTTCAATTCCATGGAGCATTTGCCAATTCACTTACCTTATGAAGCGAAGGTTGGAGGACCTGTTCAATATTGATGGATGTATCCATTTGAGAGATTTCTTAATCATATAAAAAGAAAGATTGGCAACAAAGCTCGGATGGAGGGTTCCATATGCAATTCTTTTTTGTTAGAGGAAATTGCAAATTTCTGTTCCCTATATTTTGAAAGTCACATTGACACAAAAGCGAAAGATTTAGATGTTGTTGTGAATTCCGATGACGACATAGATTCAATGAAATTACCCGAGTTATTCAATGCTGACATGGGTACTACAACTGGGAAATGTATTCAGAGGCACTTGAGTCAGAAAGAGTATGAAAATTCTCATTTTTATGTGCTACGGAATTGTGGGAAATTGTTAGAGCCTTATGAAAAGTAAGTTATTATTTCGTCATTACTCAATACATTTTAAATTATCAAATAAGATCAAAATTATAGGTAATACATAATTAAAACATTTTCCTACTATATAAAGGGAATTTGAGACACATATCAAGCTCATATTTCCTGATGTCATGTCCACTGATGATGTTTGGAGCAAACATGACAAAAGTTATCCGAAATGGTTCCGAAATGAAGTAAGTAATACGTTTCATACTATCATATACCAATCCATTTATTTTGTTTGTCCATATCATTAGTTATGGAGATTATTAATATATATAACACATTAATTAACATATTGTTTTATTGATAGTCTTATAGATTAAAGGACCCTTTAACAGTAGCTCTAGTATTAGGTCCTAGTAGCAAGTTGAAGACATGGAGACGATATTCTATCAATGGCTATAAATTTCGAGCTTATAAGAAGGGAGTTGATCTTTCGAAAGCTACCTCAAGTAATGGGGTTTGTGTGAATTCTACAGAAGGTTTGGACTACTATGGAACCCTAAATGAAGTAATTGAGCTTGGTTATTATACCGAGAAAAGGGTTTATAGGGTGATATTGTTTAAATGTGATTGGTTTGATAATTCTCAACTAGGACTTAATATCCATAAGGCATACGGACTTGTAGATGTAAATGAGAAAAAGAAGTTCCGTGGACATAACTCATTCGTGGCAGCTTTTCAAGTCGATCAAGTTTGTTATGCTCCTTATCCAACCACTAAGAAAGGTAATCAGCAATGGTCTGCGGTTTTTAAAATCAAGGCAAGATCACATGTTGATGCTCCTGTTGACGAAATTGTCTTCCAAGAGAATGTGGTTGTCAATGATCACGCATCTTCACCAATTTTGGTGGAAGAGTCAGAAACTGAAGATGAATATGAAGTGGTTGTGAAAATGGGTGAAAGGGAATATGACGGGGATGTCGGAGACGAAGAGGATAATGAAGTTGAAGTTGAAGAAAATAGAATAGAGGAAAATGGGGAAGAAGATGAAGAAGTCGGAATGCTTTTTTCAAATGATGATGAACCTCTTTTGATTCATAGTGATAGTGATAGTGATGAGTGATGGGAGTTGTTGTAATTCTACTATATTAATGTATGAATTTTAATGAAATTATTTTTATGTATGAATTTTAATCATTGAATCAAATTGAAGCATTTTAATCATGACACTTCATTTTTGTTTTCATTTTTGTTGGACTACCAATTTGCGGTGTTAATTATTTATTTATTATATTGTTCATGACACTCCAATTTGTACTAACGATTTTTATTCAACTGACAATTTCTGTTGTTTATGATTAGTATATGGTAGGTATCATTCGAAAGATAATAGGGAGCAGTAGTGGGGGAAGTCGCCGTAACGAGGAGAACGATGAGATTGATAATGATGATGACGAGGGTGTTCAGACATTTAATCCGGAAACGGATAATATGCAGATAATTCTATCACAAAACAAACCGATGGTAAATGGTAAGTGTTCTAAAATTTATTTTTAGCTTTATGAAATATATATCCTTCAAATCATTTTATTTCAATTTTCAATATATGTTTGTTTTAATTTTCAGGTGGAGGGACAAGTGCATAAAAAAATATGTCAGTTGGTCGTTCACAAATAACATTTCAGATGAAGAGTACTTCACCAAATGGAGTGAAGTGAGCCAAGCGCAGCGTTTGAAGATGTGGAATTGGTTTAGGGTAATTTAAAAGTTACCTATTATTTACTTTACGTTAATAATTTTTATTTTATTTTTATTAATTAAAGTCATCTTCTATTACTAATTAAATATTTATTTTTGAAATAGAAACATGTGAAGTCCGTCGATAAAGAGTATAACCCTAAGCCCGATTGGCAAAAAGAGGTCACGAGGCGGATTACCAAGCTTATTAATGGACTCAAGTATCTAAAGAACAAACCCAATTGGGTACCGCTCTCTTGGTGGGTGAATCTGAAGGAAAGAGAAGAAAAAAACTCTGAATTTGCCAAAAGTTCTAAGACAAATAAGGCAAATAGAATGTCGGGTTCTAAGGACGGGAAAGCACTAGGCACTCATACTCTAGGCCGTAAGAGTTGCTCCGATGCTTTCAAGGAATTGGTAAGTATTATACTCCCTCCAAATTTATTATTTTTCACAAATTGGTTACAAGTATTGATTGCCGAATATAATCAATTTACGTTTTTATGCTACTTTCAGGGTGAGTCGGCCACACCATACAAGTTGTTTACAAAGACCAAGAAAAACAAGAAGAGGGAGTGGGTTAATCCTCGAGCCGCTAAGACCGACGTAAGTTAATATTTATTGTATTTCTCTAATTCACAATGTTAATAGTTATTATATTTTCCTCATTTTTAAATATAACATCATTTTTTCCTAATTTGTTTTTCTTTTAGGCCATTTATCAATAAGAGATGAGTCGACCAACGCCCCCCGGAGAGGCTACAGACGAGTACCGTTCGTTCTACAAAGCGGTCAATGGTTTTGACAATCGTGGAAGATTTTTCGGAAACGGTGATGTAGCGGCCGAACAATGGTATGAACGTCCGTGTAACAAAGGTACTCGTCGATCATTCTCTTACACTCCTTCCCAGTATACTCAATTTGCCACCCAACTAAACAATGAGCAAGCCGCACGACAAAGTCTTGAGGAAACAGTCCGTCTCCAAGCTCAGGAAATGGCAGAAATAAAACAAGCAATGGCTCAGATACGCGCATCTCAACCCCCTCCCCCGTGCTCCGGTTTCGCCCGCCCTTTCCGTAGAGAAGACAATGAGGATGGCAGGCATGGCTTTGGTAGTGACTTTATTGAGCCTCTAGGTAATTATTAGTACCGTCGTCTATGTTCTTATGTTGGTAGTTTAGTTAAGGCTACCTTAGGACACTTATGATTATGGATTTTAGTAGTTTAGTTGGTATGTAAAAGACATTATTTTATGAGACATGTAAAAATTTGACATTTAGCTTTTATGTAATAACTTCGGTCTTCCAATCGTGTTTGGTTTTCTTTTGATGCTTTCGTTGTCTACTCTTGATTCCCGCTCATGCGGTCGACATGATAATGGATTCCCGCTTGGCGGTCGACGGTTGTATTTGGTTTTTGCAGGTTTGGTGCGTAAAAGCAATGCAAAATCCGCATTGTGGCTGGGCAGCAAGCTGCTGTTTTCAGCTACTGCCCAGATATGTCCTGACGGAAATACCGTCATAGTAGTCAAAAAAATGTTGACCAATCCTGATGGAAAAACCGTCAATACTGGGCCATTCCTGACGGAAATTCCGTCAGAGAAGTCAAACAATTTGTTGACTCATGTGACGGAATTTCCGTCAGGAATGGCCCTATACTGACGGTTTTTCCGTCAGGATTGGTCAACATTTTGTTGACTTGCCAGGTCACCCTAAATGTGACATTTTGACGGAATAACCGTCAGGAGTGGATTTTGTGACGGAAATACCGCCAGATATCTGTTTTCTGTGACCATTTGTAGTGACGCTTCATTCCTGACGGAAAAACCGTTAAGATAGGCCATTCCTGACGGAAAAGAGGCTGTAGTGACGGTTTTTTTCCGTCAGTTTTCCGCGTTTATTTTGTAGTGTATATAACAAATGAATGCAATCTAAACTACACTTAATTATGCATGTTTTAAGTAAATGCTTAGGTCACCTATGATCAAACCTCCCCAAACCGATTTAAGCATTATTTCTAGTGTAGGAAAAATGAGGTTTGGTTATTAGTAACTATTCATGAATGCAAATTTAACTATATGCAACTAACTATATGAGACATGTGATATATATTATAATGCAAACTAATCTAAAATGCAATGCAACTATACATGAGAGACAGGGAAAAGGAAGGTATCTTATAATGGAGGTGGCAAGGCTAAGTGTTCTAGCCATTGTATCCTTCATCATCATCATCATCATTAGGTCCTCCATACCTACTATATCCTCCTTTCTCTCCGTAGCCTCCTCCTTGGTATCCCCCACCTTGGCCGCCAAATCCCTCTTCCTGGTTGCCATAATTGGGGAACAAGAGATGTGGTTGAGCCTAAGATGGAAGAGGGCCTCTAGGATTGACGTATCCTTGTTGAGCTATGTTGTAGTAGGAGAGGTATTGGGCCAAGTAGTTGTCAATCCTTCCATTGTGCACTCCAAGATCAACATTTTGCATGAGTGTCATCAATTCACCCATGGATGAGGCTTTCGGATCTTGGGGAGCGAATGGTACATGTGTAGTAGGGTACGGTGGAATGGGTACAAAAGATGGTTGTTGGTGTGGTGCATCACTCCATTCCGGCAGCTCACTAGGTCGGTAGGGCACTTCTTCACGAGGTGGTGGGTGGTCAAAGATTTCAATGGGAAGGAGGTAACTTGGCCTTGGTGAGTATCGGCTCAAGCGGGGCTCGGTAGGCGGTATGTTCAACCCCATGAGTACAAGTGATGAGCATCCCCTAGTGAGCCATTCTACACTCCCGACTTCATTGTATTTACACCAACGGTGGTGGTAAAAGATAGCATGTTCATCAATCAAAGTGCTCCCTTTAAGCTTTGCATACCTCCCATCAAAGTTGAACCCGGGGCAAAGTTCATTGGCCAAAATTGTTACTAGGCCTCCCATCAAAAAGGTTTTGATTGGAGAATTCCCCTTTGCAAAATCATAAAATCTTGTAAGCTTCTCAAGGGGTGTGTTGAAGTTGAAGGGCCTCGTCCCTTGCACATTCAAGAAAGACTCCAGAAAAGTCAAGTCGATAAGGGTGCATTTGTCTTATTCTACCCTTCCAAGAATAGTCCCGGCCACGAATCATTCGCTAATCCTAATCATCGGATGTTGGATAGCAAAAGTATAGCATTGTTTGAAAGAACTAAATTCTCTCCCGGAAATAGCCCTCCAAAGGTGGTTGACAATAAGGTCGGAGGGCTTGTCGGCGTCATTCTTTGGCACCTCAAGACCAACGATCCCCGTAAATTGGTCTAAGGTCAACCCATGGTCCATATTGCAAAGACGAAATTCCATACCGACATTTATTCGTCGATTAGTTACAACACGGAGACTACACAAAATCTCTAGTGTGAGGCTTAAGTAAGTGTCCTCATGGGCATAGAACATCTTCTCAAGACCCAAACCATTGAAGACAACTCCATTGATGCCTTATACCGAGTATTTCTAACACATCACGATCGATGAATTGAGTATGTTCATAAGCCTTACCTAGTAATTCTTCAAATGGTTGACTGTGTTCATCCTTGACGAAATGTACTTCCGGAAAATGCTCAAGTTGCTCCACATTCGGTATCATTTCATCTTCTCAGGCTATTGCCTCTCGTGAGGCGGTTGAAGTGGTACCCTTTCGACGTTTGGGTGCCGCCTCACTGGTCTTCTTGCTTTTGCTCCTTAGAAACATTCTTGCTTGAGGTGGTTGGTAGGGACTTTTATCAAAAACCTTTGATTTGATGATTTTGTGATGGGGTTTTTGTGATGGAGATTGTAGGAAAGATGATGAGATGTGGTTATAATGATGATAAGATAAGGGAGTATGGATGGTGGAGGGGGGGGGGGGGGGGGATTTATCCAAGGAACATGTTGGTACGAGCGGGCTGGGGGTCGGGTTCGGGCGAACTGAGGTATAGCCCTGTGTTTTCTTCCTGTGGTCTGGGCCTCCTGGTATCGGCTCGAGTGTCCCTCTCTTTGGGACGGGCGTCCTGAAAATAAGACAGGCGTTTTTTGTGTCAGGACCTTTTCCCTTGTTTCCCTAGCTGCGGGTTGAGCGTCCTCTGAATGGGACGGGCGTCCTGCCTTTGTTCTTGTCGAAATTAAGGCTTAAGTTAAGCCTTTCCCTTGCACCCTTTGTGATCCTTTCTTATAATCTTGTCCTTTCTTGAAAAATGGCTTAAAGAGTAGTGTAAGAACTCTCTCTCACAACTCTCATGTAAGGACTAAAGGATACATGTAACTAATCTAAAATGCAAATGTAAAGTTTAGAAAGGGTATATTACAAATGGTGGTTTTAGATAGGACTCCCCCAAACTAAGTTGAATTGACAAATTCCCCTGTCCATGGAGCTCAATGCTCTCAATAGTTGATCAAAAGCTCGTGAATGGTCCTCAAGTAGGCATGAGTAAGTTTTGAACCATTTTTAAATAGAGTAGGGCCAATCCATGAGAGACCTCCCTTTGAACTCCCTCCCCTTCTCCTTTGCTTTGTCATGATGGCCTTCCCGGCTCTTGTAACTAGTAAACTTGAGATTCTTGGCATAGGGGGTTTTTCGGTTGCTCCTATTTTTGTCAAATTTGATGACGAAAATACTTGGATTAATCAACTCTTCAAGGATAGAAGGTGAACTTTCATGGATTTGATGATGGGGTGTCTTGGGAGTTGGGATTACGGGTGCCAGGTTTTCATAAGTGGGCTCCTTCTTAGATTTGTCTTTGAGCTTCTCCAACAAGTGATTCTTGTATGACAATTTGACTTTTATGAGAAGGCCCATAATGTCATCTCCAACTATCATGGTCTCCATAGTGGGTGTGAGAAGGTCCTTGTGTTCAATAAGTAAGAGGCATTCTTCCTCTTTATTGAAGTAGTCTTCAAACTTCTCAAGGATGGGTTCCTCAAGCAAGTTAATCCCATAACTCCATTCATCGTTTAAGTCCATCTTTCCCTCATCTTCCATAGATGCATCATCATTGCTTTCTTCATATGAATCATAAATAGGGGCTTCACTTCTCCGTAATAACTCTTTCTCCACCATATCAATGTTCACATCAAATGACACACCCTCATATTCACAAAGGCTAAGAGTATTTGCTTTGCTCAACCTCATATCTTCTTCATCAAATACCACACTTTCATACTCACAAGAGCTCAAAGAGATTGGCTCTTCCCACTTCACATCTTCTTCATCAAAGGTCATTAACTCAAATTCACATTCATGGTCAATGCTTAAGAGTCCGTGAGAAGTGGTTAGTTGGGTTGCCTTCATTTGGGCAAGTCGAATTGCCAACTCTTCACCTTAGGTAACAATGCTTTGGAGAACATTGTTCCTATTTTGGCTCTCTTCTAGCACTTGTTTGAAGAAGTTTTGTTGATCCCCCATCATTTGGAGAACCACATTTTGAATGTCAAAGTAACGCTCATCTTCTTGTTGTGTGTGGGTGTGTAAGTGGTCATATTGTGGCATTTGAAATGAGTCTTGGGTGGATGGGAATTATGGGTATTGGATGTGGGAATTTTGGTGGGAAAAGTTGGGGTAGTAGTTAGGAATTTCATTGTAAGAGTTGTAAGGAAGGTTTGTGTTAACTTTCTCCTCAAACTCCCCATACCCATAGTTATACTCAAAAGATCCACCACATACTCCATGTATCAAGTCTTGAACCATCATCATAGGTAATATAAGGAAACAACTACAACCAAGGAAACTACAATAAAATGGTAAGAACGACCTTAACGAACAAGTTCCTCAAGGTTAAAGCACAATCAAAATAGTCAAACAAGTAAGAACTTAATCACAAAACACTGTCCCCGGCAACGGCACCATTTTGATAAACCTTGTCGTCGTACGCTTAATCAAACACATTTATATTCTCAACAAACAACTAGATAGTGGTTAAGTCGAGGTCGATCCACGGGATGGTGTGCTTTGGGTTCTAAGTCTATCTATCTCAATTTATGCTAGTGTCACAAATGGTTTGGGTTGAAGTTGTGTTCTAAGCTACAACAAGGAAATGTAAACAATTGAAAAACAAGACAAGTAAATAGAAACAAGGGTGTAAACAAATGATAAACAATAATAGGGAAACATGGGATCATATGGGAATCATGGTGAGATCAAACAAACAAGTTTCATAGATTCAAGGAATTATTATTGTTGGAATCAAGTTAGTATACATCTTACAATTCCTAGGGAAACTTAGGTCTCGGAGCCGAGTCAGTCAAGACTTTACAACACCTACAAGTCGACTTGGTTTTCCCTATTCATGGTGAGACGACATAAATGAGTCTTAGGAGGGTTTGGATCCCGGAGCCGAGTCGGTCAAGACTTTACAACACCTACAATCGACTTAATTCTTCCTAATCAACTATATGCATGGTTTAACATGCCTTGAGTTGGTTTATATCTTAAAAGTCTTGTTGAAAGGATAAGAGGATGAAGCTAGGTTGTCAATCAAGCAATTCATCAAACATGACAGGTGAATAAGTTAAAAATATAATAAGCAAGCATTCATATGAACTCATTAAGCATAAATATTCCCCATGATTAACTCCCCTAATTCCCACTAATCCTAGTTAAGAGATTACTCACTACTCATCATGATTATTATGCTACCAATGTTGTCAAACATTACAACACAAGTGAACATGATGAAAGAGTGAAACAATAAACAATAATTAATTAAAGAGTGAAGGAATTATACCAAACTTAAGATGAGCAAATGGAAAGGAAAGAATAATAGAAGAGAACTTAATTGATTGAAGAAGAATTGTTAATTCTCCAATAATAACCCAATAATCTTCAATTACCCAATAAGATCTAAGAATGCTTGAACAATAATTAAGGAAAGATTAATGTGTAATTTGTGGAAAGATTAAATGCTAATCTATTTTAATCTACTCCTAATGATAGCTTAATCTAAGCTAAGGAATCATAATTCCCACTTAGAGGACACACCTTTCAATTTATTACAAAGGGAGTATATATAGTGATACAAGGATTAGGTTAACTAAGAGCTTAATTGACGATTAGATCCCCAAGATGAAGATTAGTGTCTTGCAAGTCCTTAAGGAGCCTCATGACTTATCCATGTTGGACGCTCATACTGCATAGGGAAACACCCGTCCCATGCTTGGGACGCTCGGGCTGAGCCTTAGGGCGCCCGTCCTGAGCTCGGGATGCCCGGATCATGGGTCAGCTTGGCTTCCTCTTCTCGTGACTGCCTCAAGATCTATGGGGATCATTCAGGGCTTGTGGGAGTATTCATATTTGCCTATTCCACTCGATTTATTGATTTAGGCCTTTAGTGCTAGTCTTCTGTTCGGTGCTTGGTCGTTATATGCTATCAATTTAGCTCCGCTTCATTCCATCTAATGAAGTTAGTGCTCTTCATCTACAAAGGACACCAAACCTCATAGAATATGCATAGAAGGAGGCTAAAGACAAGAAACTACCCTAATACATACTAAAAAGCATAAGAACTAGGCTAGTTATAGGACTAAATATGCGTAAATAGGAGTCACATCAACTACTCACTCTAATTCACTCAAAATCTCTCAAAAATTTTCTCTCACAACAAACCCTTGGTGATTTTTGCTATTTTGCTCTTGGATTTTTGCTATTTTGCTCTTGGAGTCATCCTCTTATTTCCAATTAATTGAATGTATAAGGTTTCTCAAATCTGAAAGTTTTAGTCTTTAAATTCAAAGAATCACGTTTTAGATGTTGTTAATTGGTAGTAATTGCTTCAAATATCAGTTTGTATATGAAAACGTTTATTTCTAAGCCCAAAATCTCAAATTTTGTACCGAAAATTTTTTAGGGTTTGCCCCAAATTCTTGATTTTTATGACTTTAATTCCTTGTAGGATGCTTATACCAGTTCAATTGGTACTAGTAATACTCTACCAAATGATTATATTTTATATTTTGATAGAAAGATCCGTCTTAAACTTTGTCTTAAAAGAGAACAAATCTGAAAGAGCTGCCCGTTTCCGTCTTATGAACACAGACATTTCTTTGATCCTTGACCAATTTGCTGAGCATTTGGGGTTGGAACCCGAGAAGGAGTGGTACTTGAGTGGTGTGGCAACTAAGAGCGGGGCCCCCAGTTACCTTTCTTACATTACCGTCCGACCTGCTCCTACCTCTAGTGCCATGTTGATTAATGATGTTCAACATGTGTCTCTTCGCATCTTCTTGAGGATGATGACCTGTTTGCTTTATGGTCGGAGTGATGTGAGCAAGCTAAACACCCATGAGGTTATGCTTCTGATGTTCTACCTTAACCTCCTCCGAAGGGAGCGTTTTTACTACATCACCCTCGTTGTAGTGTGTGCAAGTCTTGCACTTATGGCCCGTTCTAAGACCCATTACCTTAGCTGTGGGGCCATAGTTACCCGGTTGGCTTAGAGACTGATCGACTTTGTAGCTCTTGCTGAGTTTACCTCTGCTTTATTTGAGACGACCCCTACCATAGATGAGGATTACTTGTGCCACACCAAGTGGTTGAGGAGGTTGGATAATGGAGCCTTAGCATGGAGGGTAAGGGGACTAGGTGGATAAGGTTGCCCGATGCAGAGCACCTACCCGTGATTGATCCCTTGAGGGAGTATGATCCGGCAAGTGGGGAAACCGAGCCTCAGCCGCAGTTCTATCTTATCGCCCCCGAGATTTTTGACGACTTGCCTGAGCTGATCATATCTTCTAGTGTAATACTACGGTTTTCTGGTCTTAGCTTACTCGGTCGAGTAGTCCCTACACGGCCGAGTAAGTTGTCAAGTGATTTTAAACAGGCTACTGTTTTGGGTGCACTCGGCCGAGTTGTGAGATACTCGACCGAGTAGGTCGTACTCGCCGAGTACCCCCAGGTACTCGACCGAGTACCTGGTCTGACGGGATTATTTTCCGCGGTTTGATTAAGGTGATTAGATATTATAAAGTTCGTGTTACCAGTTACTAAATCATTTTACAGAAACCTAAACTACGTTTACCACATCTCTAATCATCCTAATCACTCCCAAGTCTAGTTTGATCGATCGTGAGTCTACATCTCTTTTTCCATACCGGTTTCAATTGTAAGTTTCTAGTGCTTTGTTAGTCAGTTTGTGGTTATCATTTGGAGTTTGCCCTAAATTAGGTTAGGATGGGGGAATAGGTTGTTAGTAATGATTTATGATATAGTATTGTTATTTCTTCTTTGCTAGGTGACGAATTCGTAGAAGAGAAATTCTAGCATCGTGGTTGTTGTTGATTTCGGAATTTGCGAATAAATTAGGGTTTCCCTACTCAGTTGATTGCGTAATTAATTTGAGATTGATTGTATATCATGTTTAATTGGATTGAGATTGGTTAAGATTACATTGTTTATTGGTACTGTTGTTGTGGGACCATTTTCGGGAGATGGTTCCAACCCCATGTTCGCCCCTTGTGGCTACCGGAACAAGGGGGATATACACATTAATGATCTGGGTTCACTCATTGCGATGAGCGGGGTTTAGGTGGGCAGGGCTGCAGTCTTCCACTGGAGGCGAGGGTTACCTGTTGCGATGGGTAACCTAGCAGGGCTACACATTTTGGTGTGTAGTCGGTTACTGGTTAGTAATGGAGTCTGGAGGATGTTACTACAGTTGGATTGGATTGTATGTTGGCTTGTGTTGTGATTTGTTATCTTGGTTATGCAGTCGACTGACCCTATTTATTGTTTTCAAAACTGTGGTGATCCATTCGAGGATGATGAGCTGTTGATTTAGCAGGTTATGGCTTTAGATGTAGCTCGCGGGTTATGGATGGGACCGAGTCATCATCTTGTGTTTAGCTAGCTTCTGCTGTTGCATAAACTCTAGTTTCCTTTGGTTGTTTTCAGTTGTAAACAATTTTATTTTGGACATCAGTTGTATCTTGTTTTAAACAGTTTTGGTATTCGATAATAAATGTTCTTTGATTCTATTTGATATGCTTTACCTTGGGCAACCAAGATGGTAGCACCTTGATATGCTAAGGTGGTCTTGGTAAGGCACTTTGGTGTATGGGGGTGTTACAAAGTTGTATCAGAGCGACGATTTTGGAACCTAAAAACAATGAACAAAATGAACATTGGGTGTCAAACTAAAATGAACTCGGGTAGGAGTTGTTTGGAGCTACCACAAAGGCTTGGGAGACGTCCTAAGGCCGCAATTTGGCCCTTACAACTTTGAGTCGGTCACTACGAGGTGTCAAGGGATTCGTTGCATGTGTTGTATATGTTTCTCATAATAGTATAGATGGATGGAATGGGTGTTTATGTGAATTGAATGAACATGGAGTAATAGATGTGTTGGTGTATTATAGATAATATGAGGCATGCTTGGATGTTATTACTTGGCAGTTTGACCATTTAGTAACTTGTATAGGAAAGTTGGTATACGTATATATATGTTGTTAAGTTGAAGGGTATATCGTTTTGGCATGATTCGGTCGAGGAGGGCTGGTACTCAACCGAGTAGGGGGTACTCGGCCGAGTAACCCGTCACTCGACTGAGTTAGGGGACTTGTGTTTTTGGCAGTAGCTACTGGAATATGACCACTCGGCCGAGTAAAGACAGTACTCGACCGAGTCAGGCGTACTCGACTGAGTACGTAAGGTACTCGACCGAGTATACTTTATGGTATTTTTTATCAGCTAATGGAGTCGGAGTACTCGGCTGAGTAGTCCGCATACTCGACCGAGTACCTCAGGTACTCGACCGAGTACCTCTGTGGCGGATGTGATATTTGTTTTGAGCCGTAGGCTATGTGCTTACGTTTGTCTTGGTTATATCAGCTCAAAATAACGCCAAAAAGATCAGCTGCATACCTTCAGGCTTCGGAGATGAGCCTTGATGGGGTGGCTAGAATGATTGAGCAGCAAGAAGCGCTCATGGAGGCACTAAAAAATGTGGGGAAAGGGGAAGGGAAACCCGTGGATGCATCCCGTTTGAGCACCACCATTTCTCGCTTTAACCCTACTACTTATGAGGGCACCGGTGAGCCTAAACTGCTTGACAACTGGCACCGGGAGATGGAGAGTGTGCTGGAGGTGGTTCATTGTCCGGCGGAGATAATGGTAGAGCAGGCTGCGTTTTATCTAAGGAATGAGGCTGGGGTATGGTGGCACAATGAGGAGGAAGGAGCCCGAGCATACTATAGGAATCTAGCCCAACCTGCAATTCTATTGGCGGGATTCAAGAGGGCAATGAGGGATCACTTCGCCCTGGAGCACATCCGTGCAAAGTTGAGGGCCGGGTTCGATTCCTTCACTATGACTAACAGCATGACCGTCACTGAGTACTATCACCGGTTTATTAAGCTGTCATGCTATGCGGAACATATACAGCTAAGTCAACGGCGTTTGGCTCTTCGCTTTGAGAAGGGGTTAGCACTGAAGATTATGGAAAAGCTACCGGCCGGGGTAATCTTTGATTTGAAGGACGTCTACGAGAGAGCGGGGCATGCTGAGAGGTTGGTGGATATGGCCAAGGAGGCCAAGAAAAAGGGGGCATAGAAGAAAAAGGCTGAGAGTGAGGGTGACAACCAATCAAGCCACAAGAGGGCAATCACCACCAAGCTAGGACCTATTCTGGAGGGTCTAGCTATGGTGGAGGATCTCGTGTATAGGGAAGAGGTGGTCAGAGCATTAATGATAATCAACCATTCAATGCTTTAACTGTGGTGGGAGGGGTCACAAAATGTATAAGTGTACGAGCGCCGTAAGGGAAGGAAGAGGCTTTGCGAAATCATATCAGGGGAATTACTCGCAAGCTTCAAGCTAGAGTTTGGCGAGTATCAGACCAGCTGGGTCATGGAACAATCAAGAAGGCCAAAGCAACAACAATGGCGGCTACAACTGCAATAATGATGGGTCTTATCAGCGTCCGAATAACAGTGTGACTCAGAGATCGGCGGCTAAACCTACTACATCAGCGACTACAGTCCAGGGAGTAGGTCAGAAAAATAGTGGTAAACTCTTCCTGATGGGCAGGCAGGTGGCCGATGAGGATGCGCATGTGGTCACTGGTACTTTTCTTGTTAATAATACGCCGACTTTTGTTTTATTTGATTCAGGGGTAACCCACTCCTTTGTGTCTAGGGGTCATACCTTTTATATAGGTTTGAAGGAGAATGAGTTGGTAAAAGATAATGTGTTTATACCATCGGGGGAGTTCATGTCCTATAACAAGTTGTATAAATGTGTGTCTATGGTGGTTGGCAAGTGGACTTACCGGTCAATTTGCTTGAGTTTCCTACGGATGGGTTTGAGGTCATAGTCAAGATGGATTGGTTGGGTAAGTATGGGGCCAAGATAGACTGTCGTAAAAAGAGTGTCTTTAAAGGGGCTTAAGAGAGTCAAGGTGTCATATAAGGGGTTTGTTGTAAAACTCAAGATGAAGTTGATTGCAGTGATGACTTTAAAGTCATGTTTGAGGAAGAGGTGTCCTTTGATCCTTTGCCATGTGAGGGATACTCGAGTAGAGAAGCCATCAGCAACAGAGATACCGGTGGTTGGCGTGTTCGGTGATGTTTTTCCGGAAGAGATACCAGGGTTACCTCCAAAAAGGGACATTGATTTCAGTGTTGAGCTTAAACCGGGGACGAGATATATATTTAAGGCTCCGTACCATATGGGACCAAAAGAATCGGAGGAATTGAAGAAACAGCTGAACGAGTTGTTGGATAAGGGATACATTCGACCTAGTGTATCGCCATGGGGTGCACTGGTTCTATTTGTGAAGAAGAAGGACAGTATTATGAGGTTGTGCATCGACTACAGAGAGCTAAACCATGTTACAATGAAGAACAAGTAACCTTTGTCGAGGATTGATGATCTTTTTGACCAGTTGAGTGGGGCCGGAGTATTTTGCAATATTGATCTGAGGTCGGGTTATCACCAGTTGAGGATTGCAAATGAGGACATTCCTAAGACAACTTTTCAGTCGCAGTATGGTCACTATGAGTATGTGGTGATGCCTTTCGGGTTGACGAATGCACCGGCAGTGTTCATGGATCTTATGAAACGAATCTTCAGTCAGTTTCTGGATAGGTTCATGATGGTTTTCATTGATGACTTCTTGGTCTATTCTAAGACTAAGGAAGACCGCGAGGAGCATTTGAGGTTGGTACTATAGACTTTGCGAGATAATCAGCTATATGCTAAGTTATCTAAGTGATAGTTCCGGTTGGAGATGGTTGCTTTTCTGGGTCATGTGATTTCAAAAGATGGTGTGTCGGTGGATCCTAGTAAGATCGGAGCGGTGTCAAACTGGTAAGCACTAAAGAATGTTGCTGAGATCCGTAGTTTCTTGGGTTTAGCTGGCTACTACAAACAGTTTGTGAAGGATTTCTCTAAGATCGCTAGACCTATTATAGATTTGATGAGGAAAGAGACCATATTTTGTTGGGATGTGAGTTATGAGACGGCGTTCCAAACATTAAAGGAACGTTTGACTACAGTTCTCGTTCTAGGTTTGCCTGAGGGAAGTGAGAACTTCAAAGTTTATATCGATGTTTCAAAGAATGGGTTGGGTTATGTTTTGATGCAGAATGGGAGGGTCATTGCCTATGCTTCGAGGCAGTTAAAGCCGTATGAGGAGAAATATCCTACTCATGATTTGGAGCTGCGTGCGGTTATATTTGCTCTAAAGATTTGGAGGCACTACCTATACGGGGCAACCTTTAAGGTGTTTTCAGATCACAAGAGTTTGAAGTACATCTACACTCAGAAGGAGTTCAAAATGCGTCAGAGACGGTGGATAGAGCTCATTGGGGACTATGATATGAAGATCATCTATCATGAGGGGAAGGCTAATGTGGTTGCATATTCTTTAAGTAGAAAGAGTGTGCATTTGCTATGCACTGCCGTGTCACTGATGAAACTATGGGATGAGATGACTAATATGGGATTCATATGATTCGCAAGGGAGATGCCATCAGTTATTTGACTATCGAGCCTAAACTTTATGATGACATAAAAAGGAAATAGGAAATTGATCCCAATATTCAGGAATGGAAGACAAGGGTGGGAGATGGTACAATTTCGAGATTTCTTATCCTTACAGATGGGAGTGTTCGCTTCGATGGGAGGTGGTGTGTACCTAATGATACTAAGTTGAAGAAGTTAATTATGATGGAGGCTCATTGCACTCCTTATTCAGTACATCCGGGCAGAGATAAGCTTTATAAGGATTTGAAAAAAGGTGTTTTGGGTGGCCCGGTATGAATAAAGAGGTTGCCAAATTTTTGGCTAGGTGTTTGACTTACCAGAGGGTAAAGGGAGAGTAACGGAGACCACAAGGTAAGATTCAGTCAGTTAAAGTACCGGAATGGAAATGGGAATCGATTTATATGGATTTCATTGTGGGATTATCGAGGACTCAGCAGGGTAATAATATGATTTGTCTTATCGTCGATCGTACAAAATTAGCTCATTTTATTCCAATGAAAGATATTTGGAGTAAGATTCAACTGGCTCTTGGGTACATGAAACATGTGGTACGGTTACACGGGGTACCAAAGAATATAGAGTCGGGTAGAGATGCGAGGTTTATATCATGGTTTTGGCAAGAGTTACAGGTGTTGATGGGAACTACCTTGAAGACGAGTACGGCGTTTCATCCTACGAAAGATGGTCAAACTGAGAGGACCATGAAGACCTTAGAGGACATGTTACGAGCTTGTGTTATGGAGATTGGTGGGAGTTGGGAGGATAGACTTGATCTTATAGAATTTTCGTACAACAACAGCTATCACACGAGTGTTGGGATGGCACCTTTTGAGGCGTTGTACGGGAGGAAGTGTAGAAGTCCGGTGTGTTGGGATGATAGCGCTGAAGCTGTGGTTTTAGGACCACAAATGGTATAAGATATGGTTGAGCAACTGCACTTGATTCGACAAAAGATGAAGGCAGCTCAAGATCGGCAAAGTTATGCAGATCTACATCGCAGAAACATAGAGTTTGCAGTGGGTGACAAGGTTCTATTGAAATGTCACTTATGCGGGTTGATATGAGGTTTGACAAGAGAGGGAAGTTGAGTCAGAAGTTCATAAGTCCTTATGAGATTTTGGATCGGATAGGTGAAGTAGCCTATCGGCTAGCTTTACCACCATCTCTTGACCGGGTGCACAATGTTTTTCATGTGTCACAACTTCGTAAATATGTGAGTGATCCGTCAGATGTACTCGAGGTTGACAATATCGAGTTGGATGAAGCTCTAACTTATGCAGAGGTACGAAAAGAGATATTAGATCGTAAAGTACGCAAGACAAGTAATGGTGAAACTAACTTGCTTAAGGTTCTATGGTCTAATCACAACGTAGAGGAAGCCACTTGGGAGCCAGAAGAGGCTATGAGGGAACGGTACCCACACCTTTTTTAGCAGGAATGTTTGGTTATGGGGTCGTAATCGTTGTCTTTTAAGGGGGGTAGGAGATGGTTGCATGTGTGTTTTGGGGGTAGTTTTGAGGCCGGTATGGTTGTGTTTCGGTTTGTGTGAACAACAGTTGGGGATAGTTGGGTTCATGTTGGTGTCTTTTGAGTTAGGTGTTATTTCGAGTTGCATATTTAGTGGGTTGGTTTTTCTTGTTTTATCAGGTATGGTATGAACTTCAGGGACGAAGTTCGTTTTAAGGAGGGAAGACTGTAATATTACGGTTTTCTGGTCTTAGCTTACTCGGTCAAGTAGTCCCTACTCGGTCGAGTAAGTTGTCGAGTTCTTTTAAACATGCTACTGTTTTGGATGCACTCGGCCGAGTATCCCAGATACTTGACCGAGTACCCGGTCTGACGGGATTAATTTCCGCAGTTTTATTAAGGTGATTAGAGATTATAAATTTCGGGTTGCCAGTTACTAAATAATTTTATAAAAACCTAAACTACGTTTACCACTTCTCTAATCATCCTAATCACTCCCAAGTCTAGTTTCATCAATCGTGAGTCTTCGTCTCTTTTTTCGTACCGATTTCTTTGGTAACTCTCTAGTGCTTTGTTAGTCAATTTTTGGTTGTCTTTTGGAGTTTGCTTGGGTTAGGATGGGGGAAAGGTTGTTAGTAATTATTTATGATATAGTATTGTTATTTATTCTTTGCTTGGTGACGAATTCGTAGAAGAGTAATTCTAGCATCGTGGTTGTTGTTGATTTAAGAATTTGCGAATAAACTAGGGTTTCCCTACTCAGTTGATTGCGTAATTGATTTGAGGTTGATTGTGATTGATTGTATATCATGTTTAATCTGATTGAGATTACATTATTGATTGGTACTGTTGTTGTGGGATTTTCGAGAGATGGTTCCAACCCCATGTTCGCCACCTGTGGCTCCCGTCACAAGGAGGGTGTGCATATTAATGATCTGGGTTCGCTCGTTACGATGAGCGGGATTTAGGTGGGCAAGGCTGCGGTCCTCCCACTGGCGGAGAGGGTTACATGTTGCGCTGGGTAAACTGGCAGGGTTACACATTTCGGTGTGTAGTCGGTTACTGCTTACTAATGGAGTTTAGAGGATGTTACTACAGTTGCATTGGATTGTATGTTGGCTTGTGTTGTGATTTCGTATCTTGGTTATGAAGTCGACTGACCCCATTTATTGTTTTCAAAACTGTGGTGATCCATTCGGGGATGGAGAGCAGTTGATTTAGAAGGTTATGGCTTTGGATGTAGCTCGCGGGTTATTGATGGGGCCCAGTCATCACCTTGTGTTTAGCTAGCTTCCGCTATCGCATAAACTCTACTTTCCTTTTGTTGTTTTCAGTTGTAAACAGTTTTGTTTTGGACATCAGTTGTATCTTGTTTTAAACAGTTTTGGTATTCGATAATAAACGTTCTTTGATGGTCTATTTGATATGCTTTACCTTAGGCAACCAAGATGGTAGCACCTTGATATGCTAAGGTGGTCTTGATAAGGCACCTTGGTGTATGGGGGTGTTACATCCAGTAGGCAGAAGGCCGTCCCGACGCCTCATGAGACCCGGGGAGTGAGAGAAACTGAAGAGGTGGCGACCGAGACACCTTACACCTCACATTGCATCTACCCGTACCAGTACCTGTCCTATCCTTCGGTTTATGACCCTAGGATGCAATTTAGCGAGCTTACCGAGAGGATATCCACCACTTTAGTGCTGAGAAACATGCACGAAATGGCTCACCTCCAGAACGTAGGGTCCGGCCTTGCTCAACCAGTGTGGTGGAGAGGAAGCGGAGGTGACAACGGGGTGTTCGATAGCTATGGGGTGAACAGAGTTACATGGAGGCACCCGACTACCTACGAGTATGGTTTCCTTGCAGGGCCGTGAGGAGCCAACTATTGTCGCCAGCTAGATGAGGAGGAGAGATTGATTGGTGGTGACGCCGCTGCTGGGGCATATCAGGGAGCTGGGATATCGGGCGCAGGTGGTGGTGATGACATGCATGAAGATGTGGGCATGGACTTTTGAGACTTTTTTTTATTGTGGCTTGTTTTAGTTTCGGCACTTGTCGCGGATTTGGTTTTACTTTTTCGACATTGGATTTATTTAGGTGTGTGTAAACTGGCCATAAAGCTAAGACTTTACTTTTTCATAGATTATGTTGTGCTTGGAACTTTGTTGTCTATGTTGTTGGATGGTTAAACTTTATCTTGCAGGTGCATTTTGAGTTTTATAAGTGACCGATGATGGAAACGACATTTTGCCTTTGGAGTACTCGACCGAGTATTGACTACTCGGCGGAGTACCTGGTAAAACTCGGTTGGGTACCCTCTATTACCCGACCGAGTTCTTTGGATGGTATTCATGGTTTAATTTTGTGGTCCCGTTCATTGGTTGCATAGTTTTGTTTGCGTTTTGTGGTTATTTTCGTGGTATAATTTATGTGGGCCCGAGACATGGGTGATGTGGTGTGGACATGACGGTATTGTGATGATCCAACAACATGGTTGGAATTTGAGATGGATGTGGAATGAGAGTGGATGGGGATAGGAACATGGTGACAATGTGATACTATTTTGGTGTGTTTCAAATTGTTATACGTCATTACATGCATATGTGATTCGAAGTTATGATTAATCTCATTTAATATTTAAGCATAGTTGCATTTGATCAATTTCGTGTGTGGTTATATTTGACAATGAGATGTGATGATTGCTTTAGTTATTTGTTGTGTATAAACGTTTATACTTTACGTGTTACCATTAGGAGCGAACTTCGGGGACGACGTTCCTTTTAATAGGGGTAGATATCATCGCGGCAAAAACTTGCAAAAAACTTCTTTAAACTGTTGCTTTTAATACTTCTTTAAATTGTTGCTTTTAATCTTTTTAGTTGTTGCTATTTAATCTTACCAACTTTATTTTCTAATCGGTTTAATTAAAGAGCATAGTAGTAAGGTAGTTGTTTGGGCAGACGGTAATTTATATTTGGCGAACTTTAGTTTTATGGTTGTTATGATAATGTCATGGTGACTCTGTGGTGATATACACATGTAGGGTTTAGTTACTTTGGTGACGTGTAATAACTTTGTAGTATATACTTTGGTATTAGTTGGCGATTTCATAAGTACTGCGTGACCTTTCATGTTGCCTTGTCACGTTACAGTTGGCGTGTGGGATGAACTGTAACACTCTCATCTACCAAGGAGCCTTAACAAGACCTTCCTCAGCAGATAAGGGCGTTACCATCTCGGTTGCCCAAGGAACAGTAAATATCAAACGTCAATAAAAGAACAATTAAGTTATTTTACAAGTTATCAACAAAACGAAAGTACAACCGGTGACATCTAACAACTATGGAAACTATCTCTGCCATGACTTGTGGTAGACTCGTCCCACCAAGCACCCAGCTAAGATCCATGTGTCAACCTGTTAAGACCGACTGCTCACCATAATGGATCACGGCAGACACAACACAAGAAGAAAACACAAGCAACACCACACAAGGCCAGTAACTGAAGGAACACACACAAGGATTAGTTACAATAAACATACACCCAACACCTCCTCCAATCATCAACAGTCCACTGACTGCCCAAAGGTCGAGTCCTGCCAGAATACCCATCGCAGCAGATATTCCACGCCGCCAGTGGGGGACCGCAGCCGTTCCCACCAAATGCCCGATCATCAACTCCGAGCATAAACCCAAGTTCTTTAATGTGCACATCCCCTCTTATGGCGGGTTCCACATAGGGCGAATCAAGGGCGTGAAGCCACTTCCGCAAGTGACTCCACTCAGCCGAGGACGCGCCTTGTGAAACAGTGACAAACACACAACCACCAAATACAATCAATCCACACTACCAATCACACTGCCAAATACAATCAGACACTGCAAACAACATACTAAACAACCAACAGTACTGAGTAGGAAAACCTACCTTTATCAATCCGCAGCAACACCACATACAACCACAAGACGACAAGCAACCACCACAACCATCTATTACAAATAGTATGATGGTCTATTACTACTACCACAACCATAAACAGAACTAAGGAAAACGATGATGATGATGAAAACATACCTACACATAGAGTTCCGGCGACAAGACCGCTACCCGACTCATGCTCCCCATTCCCATGGTGTCTCAACTCACAAAAGCTCCAAAAAGGATGAATATGGGTGAAGGATAGAGGTGTATCGGCAGTTAGGTTTAGGAGAAGTGAAATAAAATAATTTTGGTTTCACGATATCACGATATATATTTTACCGATGAAGTCCAGTTACTCGATCGAGTATAGGACTTACTCGATCGAGTGGCCTCTACTCGATCTAGTCCCTAAGCTACTCGATCGAGTAGCCTCCGCTAGATCGAGCTTCCTAAACTCAAAGGGTTACTATGTCACAAGGTTAACTCGTAAGGCTTCCAAAGGTCTAGTCATGTGTGTAAGGTCAGTCAACGACGGTCAACAGGTCTCTAAAAGGACGGGTATTACAATCTTTCCTCCTTAAAAAGAACTTCGTCCCCGAAGTTCAACTCATTATCTCCCATGACACAAGGTGTAACGTGAACTAAGGTACTGATGACAACTCATCCTGGCAAGAACATCACCACCATTCCTTTATACTACCCATCTACTCACGCCCACTACTCATCACCATCATCTACCTCAGCAAACATACCATCCACTACGACCAGTAACCGACTCATCCAGCATGCATTATACGCGAGAACACACTAATACTAACTGTTACTTCTACCTTACTAGCCGAATTTCGACATTGCATGATTCCATACATCATACACATCATTCTCATCTGATACAGCTATTCTATTTACTCATCCAACAATTAATTACCAACAACAATTAATTACTAATCACCAAAGTATAGTAAATTATCAGTCACTTATACAATAATAGCTTAACATTCATTTAAATCATTCCCACAGCATTTATATTACTCAGCAATGTAACAATTTGAATTTATTTAACAAATTCCACTTAACGTCCACGTGCATTACCTTTACATAGCTAACGTTCAAAGTATAAATTTTTAAGCAACGAAAGGTTAAGCGACCAAAATGGAGTAGAACAACATGGTGAACTTTTACCAACAATCTACTCAAAATATGATATTTTGACATAATTTGTCATTTTTCCTCATGCGACATTACTCTTCCCCTCTTAAAAGGAACTTTGTCCCTGAAGTTCGCCTTCAAGACGAGTTATAAATTTTACACGAAATGATAATTCAACACAACTTGACATTACGAAACAAGTTTGCATATGTTGAGACCAACAACTATTAGAGTACTTAACTGTGTGTGAAAATTGCTTACCCGTTTTGTAACATGAATACGCAACATATATCTAGTTCGAAAGTATCATTCACGACGATACAACTTAACCTCCGTTTACAGAGACTAGCAATTAGCGAGAAACATGACATCTCATGAAATTAACATAACCACCTTAATAACACATGGAACGTAATACGAAATATAGAGAAACATAATTATTAAACACGTCACAAAATATGAGTATCCAACTTCTTTCATAAAGGTCGAAATAACAGGTATAGGGTTAACAGGGGCTACTCGATCGAGTTGAAGGCACTCGATCGAGTCCGAGCTAGGCTACTTGATCGAGTAAGGGGTACTCGATCGAGTACCGAGAGATCAGTACACTGCCTAGGTCACATCCAGCAGGTACTCGATCGAGTAATGGGCACTCGATCGAGTATCCACTGGTCAGGTCACCCTTCTAACGTCAACACAAGTAAAAAACTTCGAGCCAAACTCCAGGGTTTCACCCCGGCATCATCCACCTGCACTACTATTCCAATCAATCCTGCAAAGTACGGCCTTATAGCCAGTGACAACCAAAAAAAAAATCCAATGTATGAAGGAACAAAAGAAACCAATGTCACAAGTCCACTAGACAACAACAACAAGAAGCAATCAGTCGAGGTCACCACCTCAATCCTCTACCACCTCCTCATCTACTCCTCCTCCACCTAATGTGCCGGATCCAGCTGTGCCTCCTCCTGTGGTAGCTCCTGTACCTGGGTCTCCTCCTGCTCGCCATGGCGCCAAACAACCGAAAGGATAACTCCTAGGCTCCCCCCATGTAGCCGGATCTACTTCATAAGAGTGGAAGACTCCATTATCATCCTCGACACCTCTCCACCAAACTGGTTGTGCCAGGTTGGTTCCAATTCCCTACACATGTGTCATCTCATACAGTTTCCGGAGCACCAAGGTGTTGGACACCCTCTCAGTGAGCTCACTCACCTGCATCGCGGGACTAAAGGAAGAAGGATAACTGGGATACTGGTACTATGGGGGTATGGGCTGCACAGGCTGAGTCTCACCAACCCTCTCTCTCACCCGTCTATGACCTCTACCAACCCTAGGTATCTGGTCTTCAGGTCTAGCCTGGTCTCCCTTGTTCGGCTCCGGCATCACCTCCAAAAGACCATCATCTATAATATAGTACTGTCGAGTAGGGGCATCCTCATCATCATCGGAGTCAGATGCAAGCACCACCGCGGTCAAAGGCTCAGTCACAAGAAGATGCTCTGGGTCGGGTAGTCTCATCCAACTCATGCCCCACACCCTCCATGCTAACCCACCACCCTCCAAAGTCCTCAACCATTTCTAGTCGATGAAATAAGCTTTGTCCAAGGTGGGCACAACTGGGAGCATAGGTTTGAGAGCCGAAGAGGCTTCAAAGGTAGTCAACCGCTTAGCTAACCAGGTGGCAATGGCACCACAACTCAAGTACCGGGTCGAAGATGTGGCCATCAAAGCTAAATTAGCACAAACGATGGCCGGGGCACTAAAAGAGACTTTCTGCGCTCGGGTGGGGTTCAGATAGGTGACCAACAACATAACCTCATGCGAGTTTAACTTACTCACATCCTTTCTATCGTACAACAAATAGGTCAAAGCTCAGAGGAAGATCTTCAAAGTGACATGTTGAACATCATTAATCAACATGTTACTCGAAGTAGGAGCAGGCTTACCAGTGAAACAGGGCATATAGCTGCTAGTCCCACACTCAGTCGGGATATCGCTAAGAGATCCCTTCTCAGGTCGAGCAAGTCCAAGGTGAAAAGCAAACTGGTCCATGGATAAGAGGAAACTGGTGTTCATAAGACGGAAGTCTACGGTCTTTGCTACCGCATCGTAAGCAGAGGAGTGCTTCCTAAGACGATACAACCTCGTCAAACCTAAGGTCTCAAAGATATGTCTCACATCCACCTCTATCTTCAGGTCATCAAGGATGGTCGTGTCGATGCACTTGGTGGGTTTCATACGACGTTTCATCAACTCAACAAAGGTATCTCTTTGCTTAAAGTCAGCAAAGACAACGGTAGGATACGAAACTGGCGGGACAGTAGGTCCCTGACTCCCCTCTCCCACGCCACGCTCAGAGGTCCTGGATCTCTTGCTCTGACGAGTCACAGCTGCGGCTCTTGGCATCTATTTCAACATGTTTTAGCCACACAAAACGGATTCTTACTTGATCAAAGGAACTTTTCTAAGTATACTCATGGATAGAGAAACAACAATTTAAGGTAAACTTTTATAAGACAACCATAAATTTCCATTTCATCTTATTCTCATACTTCATAAAAGACGGTTTCATAGTTTTCAAAACACCAAATTTTTAACCATTACTAGGAAAGTTGGGATCTTAGTCCCTCAAAAATAGCTTCACAAAAGATTATTATCACCAATTTCGGGGCAAAAATTCAGTGTGGGGCACTTTTAAGACGGAGTTTTAAGAGGAAATTTTTGAGTGAAATTAGCCAAAATCAATACCAAACATGATACCAATAACATCCTTTAGTCTATTTTCCTTCTTTAGTGTGCAAAAGATGAACAAAAATCAAATTTTTAGGACAAACCCTAGAAATTTCGGCCCAAGTATACTCACAAATCGATTTGATTTTGCAATTTCTAGCATCAACAACAACGAATTAAAGCAATTTTTACCAAAATACAACTATAATCCAAAATCCATGACTACAAATCGAATTTTCAGAAAAATTAACACTTTTACATGCTACTAATTGATTAAAAGCAAAGAAAGATAGTAGAAATCTTACCTTGAATGAATTGCAAGAGGATTGAATGAAGTAGCAAGAAGATTTTAAGAGGATTAAGCACAATTTACCCCAAGAACTTTGAGAGAATAGGTTTTAAGAGATTTTAGGGTTTGAATAGAAGAAGAAATAGAAGAGAATGAGAGAGATAGAGTATATGAATCCCGTTGTAATACGGGTACTGTAGCAACTTACTCGATCGAGTGACTTGGTTACTCGATCGAGTGGCCTATATTCGATCGAGTTTGAGTTGCTCGATCGAGTTTTCGCTGGCAGATCCAACGATTTCAATCAAATAACCTAACTACTAGATCGAGTAAGGTCTACTCGGTTATGTAGGCACTCGTACTTGGTCGAATAAGACTAGGAACAAGATCAAATATTACGAATTCGGTTAACGGTTCCTGCAAAACAACAACTCGTTCCGAGTCCAAGGTGTACTTGGAACTCGTCACTGATTATGTCCATCCAATTACTATCCGTTAGCACTAACTCATATGTAACACAATCACCTCAACCGAACACTACGCATATTATCCCATCATACACCAACATTTTACAAATTAATCCAACTATGACATATTCAACTCACATGTACATATATATAACAACCACATTATTCTACTTTTATTTACGCATATCCAGGTTTGATCGTTCAACATGTGATTATAATATATAAAATATTCCATTCGGCAAATCAACTATTACTTACCACCCATACTTGCTCTATTGCTAGACACATCACAACAATCCGAAAATCATAAATTACGATTCACATTGCTACACTTATTCACAGAGTATACAAAATCATTCACCGGTCAAATTCCACAGCATCACATGACATTTAATACTAACTAAAGTACATATGGATATTTACAATTCATTACCACTGTCACATTATCAAGTACTCTTATGCAAACTTTCAACACATCCACCATTCTCTATCATATACACACGCACTCCCAGCTATTCACAACACTTGCACGTTCTGGCACCACCACTTGTACACACAAGACACTATCTCAAACTCAAACACAGCTATATCCACTCTATATACCACACACAACTATACACACACAATTCCCGACTCAACATTCCCATTCGAAGTGGCTGGCTTAAGCATATTGGGGCCAGAATTTTGGAATGAGGGCGCCTTCCCACCTAAAATCAAGCAATTGTCGGGGCTCCCAACACACATACACCAGGTTTATTTTATTAGACTCACTACGTTCATTAGGCTCATTGGTTACAGGTTCCAAAATCGTCGCTCTGATACCACTTTGTAACACCCCCATCTACCAAGGAGCCTTAACAAGACCTTCCCCAACAGATAAGGGCGTTACTATCTCGGTTGCCCAAGGAACAGTAAATATCAAACGTCAATAAAAGAACAATTAAGTTATTTTACAAGTTATCAACAAAAGAAAAGTACAACCGGTGACATCTAACAACTACGTGAAACTATCTCTGCCATGACTCGTGGTTGACTCGTCCCTCCAAGCACCCAGTTAAGATCCATGTGTCAACCAATTAAGACCGACTGCTCACCATAATGGATCACGGCAGACACAACACAAGAAGAAAACACAAGCAACATCACAAAAGGTCAGTAACTGAAGGAACACACACAAGGATTAGGTACAATAAACATACACCCAACACCTCCTCCAATCACCAACACTCCACTGACTGCCCAAAGGTCGAGTCCTGCCAGAATACCCATCGCAACAGATATTCCACGCTGCAAGTGGGGGACCGCAGCCGTTCCCACCAAATCTCCGCTCATCAATTCCGAGCGAAAACCCAAGTTCCTTAATGTGCACATTCCCTCCTATGGCGGGTGTAACACCCCCATACTCCAAGTGCCTTACCAGGACAACTTAAGGAATGAGAATGCTACCATCTCGGTTACCCGAGGAAATGATAATCAAATGGACAATAGCAAAACATACTTTAATAATAATAAAGTTTAAAGCGATAACTGTCAAACTACTAAACAACTAAAGAGTGTTCGACACAGCGGAAGACTTCTAAAATAGCAACGTGATGACTCATCCCAGCTAACCCATACACATCGTCTCATACCTGCTCAATAACTGCTCACCATCCCCGAATGGATCACCACAGTTTTTTAAAACATTTAAACGGGGTCAGTACAGATTACATAAGATAAACAGCTGCAATAAAACGATATTACAAATCAAATAGTTCCCAAACTCCGTCATATCACCACACACCTGACTATACATTAAAGTGTGTAGTCCTGCCAGAATACCCATCGTAACAGGTATTCCACACCGCTAGTGGGGGATCGCAGCCGTTCCCACCTAAGCCCCGCTCATCTCATCTGAGCGATAAACCCATGTTCCTTAATGTGCACATCCCTTCTGTGGTGGGTTCCAGAGAAGGCGAATCAAGGGCGTGAAGCCACTCCCGCAAGTGACTCCACTCAGCCAGGGACGCACCCCGAAGATCACAGACAGTTATACAACAATCATCTTACACAATCAGCAATTACCAAAACCCAATTCTAATACGATAATTAATCAACAACAATAACAATCAACAACAATAACAATCACCAACAACACTATGTAACCAATACTGAGTAGGGAAACCCTACCTGGAATAGCAATCACCACAGACGATCTAGTAGCTAATCAAAATTTCTCCTCTATGAATCCTCCTCCTATAGCATACACACATACAATTACCACCAATACTACACAAAACACCCAAAACCCCCAACATTACCCAATTAGGGTTTTAAAGAAACTCAACCAAACGCAATAAAAATTATACAAGGAACTTACCCTTGACACGATGATCACAACGGCGTAAACAACGAGATGATCCGACAAAACTAGCCTTGGGATTTGCCAATAATGACGAAAGCTTTTATATTAATCTCGCGTTATTAACAAAACCCGTCCAAACACACCCTTAAAACACACTTACTCGATCGAGTGACCCTTACTCGATCGAGTACCCTACAGGCAAACTACTGTTTTGCGTAAAAAGCTACTTACTCGACAGAGTAAGTCCCACTCGATAGAGTACCCATAGATATAGAAAACCGTAGTATTATAGTCTTCCCTCCTTAAAAAGAACTTCATCCCCAAAGTTCAACTCATACACAAAATAAAAAAAACACACTATCTCCCCTCCGACACAACAACATAACAAAATTCAGAACAAAACTCAAAACACAACTCCCAAAACAACACTCAAACCGACTCAAAACAAATACTAACTGTAATAAAACCAACATAAAACATATAAAAACTCTATGCGACCATCTCCTACCCCCCCTAAAAGAAACATGGTTACGTCCCCGTAACCACACATACCTGATCAAAAAGAGATAGATACCACTCCCTCATGGCCTCCTCCGCCTCCCAAGTAGCCTCCTCAACCTCATTATTAGACCAAAGAACCTTAAGCAACACTGTTTCCCCATGTCTAGTTTTCCTAAACTTGCGATCAAGAATCTGTTTTGGTACCTCAAGATAAGACAAGGACTCATCCAACTCGATGTTCTCTACATCTAACACATGTGAAGGATCACTCTCATACTTCCACAGCTGAGACACATGAAACACATTATGCACTCTATCCAAAGTAGCTGGTAAAGCTAACCGATAAGCAACCTCACCCACACGATACAAAATCTCATAAGGGTCGATAAACTTCTGGCTCAGCTTCTCTTTCTTACCAAATCTCATGACCCCACGCATAGGAGACACTTTCAACATAAACTTGTCCCCTACCTGTAACTCTATGTCACGACGATGTAAATCTGCATAACACTTTTGTCTATCCTGAGCCGCTTTCATCTTCTGTCTAATCATCTTAACCTGTTCAACCATCTCTTGTACCATCTGTGGCCCCAAAACAACTGCCTCAGCTCTATCATCCCAGCAAATCAGACTCCTACATCTTCTCCCATACAAAGACTTAAACGGTGCCATGCCAATACTCGTGTGATAGATGTTATTATAAAAAAAAAACTCAATTAGGCCCAACCTCTCTTCCCAGCTACCACCAAAATACATAACACAAGCTCGCAATATATCCTCCAAAGTCTTGATGGTCCTCTCCGTCTGGCCATCTGTCGTAGGATGAAATGCAGTACTCATCTTCAAGGTAGTTCCCATCAACTCCTGAAACTCTTTCCAAAACCGTGATATGAACCTTGTATCTCTATCAGACACTATATCCTTAGGCACCCCATTCAAACTAACCACATGCTTCCTATAAGCTAAAGCTAACTGTATCTTGGTCCAAGTATCTTTCATCGGCACAAAGTGAGTTGACTTGGTCAACCGATCCACTATAACCCATATCATGTTGTTACCCTGTTGACTCCACGGCAAACCCACTATAAAATCCATATAAATGGACTCCCACTTCCACTCAAGTACCTCAAGAGACTGAATCTTACCTTGTGGTCGTCGCTGCTCCTCTTTAACTCTCTGACATGTCAAACAATGAGCCACAAACTCAGCTGTTTCCTTCTTCATCCCAGGCCACTAGAAAGTCTTCTTTAAATCTTTATATAACTTGTCACCGCCTGGATGTACCGAACATGGTGTACAATGAGCCTCTGTCATGATCATCTTTTTCAACTCCTCGTCACTAGGAACACACCATCTCCCATCAAATCTCACACTGTCATCTGTATGAATAGAGAATCTAGACACCGTCCCTTTCTCTACTCCAGCTCTCCCCTCCTCAATCTTAGGATCCAAAGCCCGTTTCCTGCGAATATCATCATAAAGGTTTGGCTCCACTGTCAAGTCCCCTATAGCATCCCCTTTCTGTATCATATGTATCCCCATCTTCCCCACCTCATCTCTCAACCTCATCAAAGACATAGTTGTGCATAGAGAATGAGCACTCCTTCCTGCTCAATACATCTGCAACTATATTAGCCTTCCCTTCATGGTATATAATATCCATGTCATTATCCCCAATCAGCTCCATCCATCTCCTCTATCTTATGTTCAACTCCTTTTGAGTGAAGATGTACTTGAGACTCTTGTGATCTGAAAACACCTTAAAGGTCGCCCCCATAAAGATAGTGCCTCCAAATCTTGAGAGCAAACACAACTGCACCCAACTCCAAATCATGTGTCGGATAATTCTCCTCATAAGGCTTCTATTGCATAGAAGCATAGGTAATCACTTTCCCGTTCTGCATCAACACACATCCCAACCCATTCTTTGAAGCATCTGTATAAACCTCAAAATTCTCACTCCCTTCAGGTAATCCTAAGATTGGAGCTGTGGTCAAACGCTCCTTTAAGGTTTGGTACGTCGTCTCACAACTTTCATCCCAACGAAACCTGTTCTCTTTCCTCAAAAAAGCTGTCATAGGTCTGGCTATCTTGGAAAAGTCTTTCACGAACCGTCGATAGTACCCTGCCAAACCCTAGAAACTCCTGATCTCTGCCACATTCTTCGGTGATTCCCACCGAGTAACTGCCTCTGTCTTTGCAGGATCCACAGCAACACCCTTTTTTGAAATCACATGCCCTAGAAAAGCAACTTCCTCTAACCAGAACTCACACTTAGATAAGTTTGCATACAGCTGATTGTCTCGCAAAGTCTGCAACACTATCCTCAAATGCTCCTCATGTTCCTCCTTAGTCTTAGAGTAGACTAAGATGTCATCGATAAAGACCACCACAAACCGATCCAAAAACTGACTGAAGACCCAGTTCATCAAATCCATAAACACTGCAGGTGCATTAGACAACCCAAACGGCATCACAACATACTCATAGTGACCATACCTCGATGTAAAAGTTGTCTTTGGTATGTCCTCATCCCGAATCTTCACCTGATGATAACCCGACCTCAAATCGATCTTAGAAAAGACCGCTGCACCTTTCAACTGATCAAACAAATCATCTATCCTCGGCAAAGGACACTTGTACTTCACGGTAACCTTGTTCAGCTCTCTATAATCGATGCATAACCTCAAACTCCCATCTTTCTTTTTCACAAACAAGACCGGTGCTCCCCACGGTGATACATTAGGTTTAAAGTATCCCTTTTCAATCAAATCATCTAGCTGTTTTTTCAGCTCCTCCAACTCCGTCATATCACCACAAACCTGACTACACACTAAAGTGTGTAGTCCTGCCAGAATACCCATCGCAACAGGTATTCCACACCGCCAGTGGGGGGCCGCAGCCGTTCCCACCTAAGCCCCGCTCATCTCATCCGAGCGATAAACCCATGTTTCTTAATGTGCACATCCCTTCTGTGGCGGGTTCCACAGAAGGCGAATCAAGGATGTGAAGCCACTCCCGCAAGTGACTCTACTCAACTAGGGACGCACCTCGAAAATCACAGACAGTTATACAACAATCACCTTACACAATCAACAATTACCAAAAACCAATTCCAATACGATAATTAATCAACAACAATAACAATCACCAACAACACTATGTAACCAATACTGAGTAGGGAAACCCTACCTGGAATAGCATTCACCACAGACGATCTAGCAGCTAATCAAAATTTCTCCTCTATGAATCCTCCTCCTATAGCATACACACATACAATTAGCACCAATACTACACAAAACACCCAAAACCCCCAACATTACCCAATTAGGGTTTTAAAGAAACTCAACCAAACGCTATAAAAATTATACAAGGAACTTACCAAACGAGATGATCCGACAAAACTAGCCTTGGGATTTGCCAATAACGCGAGAGATGTGAACAACGTAACTTCTAATCTCTTTGAAAGGTTTAAGAATATTGAAAAGGTGTTTAAGAAATAATGACAAAAGCTTTTATATTAATCTCACGTTATTAACAAAACCCATCCAAACATACCCGTAAAACACACTTACTCGATCGAGTAAGTCACTTACTCAATCGAGTGACCCTTACTCGATCGAGTGTCTCACTTGCTCGATCGAGTACCCTACAGGTAGACTACTGTTTTGCGTAAAAAGCTACTTACTCGACAGAGTAAGTCCCACTCGATAGAGTACCCATAGACATAAAAAACCGTAGTATTACAGCGGGTTCCACAGAGGGCGAATCAAGGGCGTGAAGCCACTTTCGTAAGTGACTCCACTCAGCCGAGGACGCGCCTCGCGAACCAGAGACAAACACACAACTACCAAATATAATCAATCCACACTACCAATTACGCTGCCAAATACAATCCGACACTACGACCAGTTAAAAAGGGTCGTCTTAGGTTTGTTTTCAAATGACGGATTGAGTTAGAGTTGCGGCGACTTTGAAAATGATGTGTTGATTCCGAAGACAGACTTTTTTTTTTGAAATACAAAATCGTGTGTTTTGAAAATCGAGGTTTGAAAAGGGTTGGACTTATTGTGGTCTCGAGAACGGTGTGTCGTCGTCGGGATTTGAAAAGTCTCGAAAAAGGTGTGTTATTTTGGGGTTTTGAAAGGTCCATTATGTCGGCGCAAAAGGTCCATTATGTCGGCGCAAAAGTCCATTATGTCGGCGTAAAACGGTTTAAAATCCGTGATTTGAAACGGTCATTATGACGGCGCAAAAAGGGTGTTTTTAAAACGGTTGTGAAAACCGGTTTGAAAATGGCCATTATGACGGCGCGAAAAGGTGTTTTTGAAACAGTTGTAAAAACCGATTTGAAAAATCGTCGTTACGGCGGCATAAAAAGGTGCTTTTGAAACGATTGTAAAAACCAATTTGAAAATCGTCATTACGACGGCATAAAAAGGTACTTTTTGAAACAGTTGTAAAAACCGATTTGAAAATCGTCATTACGACGGCATAAAAAGGTGATTTTGAAACGGTTGTAAGAACCGGTTTGGAAATCATCATTACGACAGCATAAAAAGGTGTGCAACGGTCGGCGAAAAACCGAGGTTTGAAATGGCCGTTATAACGGCGCAAAAAGGTGTTTGAAAAGTTTGAATATGACACGGAAAGACTTATGATCAGATAGCACATAAGCACTCGCAGTTCATTATATTATGCATAATGCTGACACGGATTTTGGCTTAATAAAGATGGTTACACACCAAGCGATCAATCCCCGATTTTCGAGAGGGATGTCAATCCAAAAAAAACTGTGTAAGGTTGGTGCCCTAACCCCGTGCACGAAGGAAATGAATGCTCTTTGACGAAACAGAAACATGTAACGCTAATGGTATGCTTGACGCAATCGGGCTTTGAAACGCAGGGATGCGAAAACACACGCCGACGGGACGAGCCAATTGGTCGGTAAAGGTTAGGTTATGGGCCCGGACAAGGAACCCGACTTATAACCGTAATATCAATTAATGCATTTCAACCAAGACATCGTTCGAATCTCACCATCTAGGGATTGCAGAGACACAATTGTCCTAGTTGTCCCCATCGGAGTCGCCAATCTATGGACATGGGCCCACCCACACGCCAAGCCAATCCTTGTATATGCGGAATTCTGAAAGCCATGCTCGGTGGCGTATTAAATGCTTTCGACCAGATTGTTTTAGATCGGTCGGTTTTGTCTCGGTGAAGGGTCTTGAAACGATGCAGAGATGTTTGGAGTCGCCACCAAACAATTATGGGATGCCTGGAAACCGTCCAAATACACTTTATACCTATGCTAATCAAGGCAAAAAGCAATGCTTGACATAGGTACTAATGATAAGGAATCGTCCCTCTTTAGCATCCTATCACTCGAATGACTCTCGTTCGCCCTGGATAAGGTCGTCCACTATCCAAAGTTTCTGAGTAAAAGGTGATGGTTCGTATAGGGAAGCTCTTTAATCGGACACCCAATCCCGCCAGTGGTAGCGGCCTCTACTGATCGATCTAGGTTGGTTAAATGCAAAAGTTGATAAAACGGGCAAATGAATGAATGCGCTTCCACAAGTTTAAACCTAACATGTGAATTTTGTTATTTCGGTTATTTATCCAAATATCAAGTAATTGATGTGAAGTTGGATTTAATGTTGATTTGCATGCAAGACAGAAATTAAACATCCATTTACCGAGTTAGGTTTATGGTGCATAACATGATCCATTTGTATTAGAAAAGTGTTTTGTAAATACAAAGTGTAAAATGCGGACTCATCAATCTGATCCGTCCTGTATTCGGGTTAACCGAAGTCGAGATCGTCTTAGACGAGTGATGGAAAAGAAACAGGAGCATCACCAAGCAGCCTATTGAGGTATGAGCCGTAGGGCAATGCAAGGGAGCCTGTCCATATTTGAAAACAGAAAATCAAGAGGCCTGTTTAGGCACGAGTCAGGCGACGACCTAAAGGGTGTCTCCTGGCTATTCAAAATGATGGTGAAATCATTTTGTGAAATTATTTGTAAAAGGATGTCAAAACCCGCTTTGTTGAAAAAGTCGTGAGACCGCTTTTGTGCTAATATGAAGAACGGGACTCAGAATAATTATCATTATGTTGATAATATTCGATGTCGGGTTCGGTTTTGCAGGCTTGACATGAATAGTTTTGTAAAAAAAGATGCAAAAATATTTGATATGAACTAATTATATTAAGTTCATTGCATTGTAAATAAAGTGTGAAAAGTGCTTGATATGAACTAATTGTATTAAGTTCATTGCTTTGTAATTGTTAAAGTTCATCATCGTACTCGGATTAAACCGATATGGTATGTAGAACCAAGGATGATTATGCATGTATGACTAATATGGTTGTTTTGCAAATGTAAACAAATGAATAAAAGGCTACAAAATACCCTTTAAAATGTAATTAACCAAATATTATCACCGAGACACTGATTAAACCATCATGGTATGAGGAACCAAGAATGAATATAATTTATGGTTAAAAATATTCATCATAAAAATGATTTGAAACGGTAAAAACCGATTGTGAATAAGAAATGAAAATTGGGAAGGAATGAACTCAAACACATTTGAGTTCTGACCTGGGTAGCCATAATAGGGTCGAGCCACCTAGTTGTGATTAGGGGCTTCTGCTTCAGGTCAAAACTCAGTTTTGGCTCATTCAATCCGTATTTTGGACCATCTTATGCATGTTTTAGCATGTTAAGGTCATAAAAACAGATAAAAGAACATGAAAGAAGAGGATTAATTATACCCTCATACTTACATGCTAGGTTGCTTGACGAGAAATCGACGAAAGTGTAAAAACTTGTTGAGTCGGAAAACTCGATTTAAAACTATTTTTGTAAAATATGGAGTGTTGTTTTGCTTAGTGATGGTGTAGTTGGTCGAAGTGGTAAGTCAAGTGATTTAATGCACGATGACGGTACCAAACATTGTGTATGGCTCGTATTTTCAATCGGTGGGTCAAAAATACGTGTCATTTTGTTGACTCAGAAGTCGAGGTCTAAAATTTTAAGGGAGAAAAGAGGGGGCGGACGCTCATGTGCCTTCAAATGGTGGCATTCGAGGGGTATTTATAGAGGATTGTGTGGTTGTGTGTGTTTTGAGCGACGTGGCCATATAGGCTACTCGAATAGGCGCGAGTTTTTAGATATCATGATTGTTCTATCCTAGTGTTTAGATATCATGAGCGACATGGCCATTCGAGGGGCATAACTATCACGCATTTGGATTTATGGTTTGTTCTATCCTAGTTTTTAAATATCATGATTGTTGTACTTGACCATCAAGTATACCGTGTATATTTAGCATGGAAGGTTTGTGATGTTTGTCTTTTTGTGTTTGACTCGGTTTGACCCGTTGTTGGAGTCGAGATTTGAATTTCGAGTCGGTTTTTGGTCCGGTCGATTTTGACTCTAGTTAGTATCATTGCGACCCTGTCGTCGTGCATAAAACACTCCAGGTATGTTTGAAATGTTTTAAAAATGTTTTGTTTTCGAAATCGTTTTGAGTTTTCCGATGCATAGTTATGCAAACTGTCAATCAAACGTAGCGATTCCTAAGCATGTTGTAGTTCGATAATCATCGGGTGTTTGTCAGGGATTCTACAGATACTAGGTATCTACAGTGACGGTTTTTATGGAAGATGATTTTATTCAGATTGCTTACGGAGATTTGCTAAAAGGTAGGTTTATCCTACTCAGTTTCAATAATTTGTCTAATTGGTAAATGAGTCATATGTTATTCATTTGCATTGAATGAGTTGGTAATTGGCATGTTATACGGTATCTTGCATTTATTGTATTGTCTTGTATGTCGGAAGACTTGGTGGCTTACTTGTTGTTTTGGAGACGTGAGGCGGTTGGGAGACCGTCTCACGCTCGGGAAGCCTCTTGGAGTTTCCCACTCCAAGAGGGATGTGCACATTAATGGCTTGAGTTAGGGAGGGACTCATGTGGTTGAGAGACGACGTCTGGCAGGGATCCAGTTGGCTTCTGGACCTGGTACGTCTGGGCGTGTCCCAGTACCTGTTTGTAGTTGTTGGTATGTCTGGGCGTGTCCCGGTACCAGTGTGGTTGTCGCGTGTCCCAGTATTGTGGTGGTGGTCATTTGATAGTATGTCATCCATATCATAGTCATGTTGCATATTCACACACTCGAGTCGTGTCACACTTATTTATTGAAACTGACGTTTGTGTGTCTGTATAATTGTCACCTATTTCCGCGGTGTCCTGTGTCGATCCATATGATATTTCCGATCATATGGGGAGCAGGTTGAGTATAGGTTTGATTTTGGCCGCGCCTTGGAATCGGAGTAGCGTACTATAGATGACATAGATGGTAGTCGATTTATAATTTGTATAACTCACTTTATTCATTAGTTTATGTTGTAATCACTAAACTTGTTATTTGTTTAATAAGGTTTCTTAATTGTAATTCCGATTTCACTGCCTTGGGAAACCAAGACGGTAAGATTTCCTAATTACATTGGCCACATAAGAAGGGAGTCTTACACTCGTCATCCTCGTCCTCCGACCCCTCTATCGATGCCTCCTCCTCCTCTCCATCATGTGGGAAATAACCGGCTAACTCCCGTGACCTCAACTCATCCGCATAACCACTAGCTACGTGATCGGGAGTAGGCATAATAACCATGCCAGGTGACTCTCTAAGTGGCAGTGGAGGTGCCACCGTCTTGAAAAAGAGCATACGACGCTTAGATCCCGTGGCGAACCTGCCGAAAGTACGGTCATGGTCGGACCGTTTAGGTAGCGAAGGTGGAGGTTGGATAATGTCCTTTCCTCTATAATATCGATCTCCCATCTGCATTAAACAAATAAAATATGTTATAAAATACCCCACATCGACTACAAAAATTTTTAAAAAAAATAATCGGCAAATAAAGGCAATAAACACGATTTAAAAAAAATGAACGAACCATGGACCAAATGTTGATATTCAACATTCGACCATGGACCAAATGTTGAATATCAACGTTTTACCATGGCCAAATGTTGATATTAAACGTTGGAACCATGGATCAAACGTTCATTATCAACATTTGGCCATGGTCAAACGTTGATATTCAACATTTGGTGTGACACCCCGCGATAATGCGGAAAATATAACTTATAAATTCAAGCGGAAAATAGGGAATTTTTGAAACTTTTAAAATTTAAAGCGCGGGTTCGTTAAAATACAAAACACAATAAAGAATGCGGAAATAAAGTTTAAGTTATACAAACGTGATAGACAAAGGTGAGGGAAAATATATCCCTCGAATGACGATACAATAAAAGGTGAGTCTAAACAATCCTAATAAACCAACTACTAGGCCAAAGTGCTCGCTAGCTCACACATGTCTTCACCCCATGAATGCACCTACTAATACCTGTCATTCATGTAAACATGAACGCCACAGTCAGTGGGGAGTAACTCAAGGTTCTCCCAGCCACAAAATGTCAAAATGAACATAACAAAGAACTAAAACAGGTAAGTCATATAAGATGCTTACGAAAGGCATGAATATCAAGTTTATATTTAAACATGGCAATTAAATGAGATAGAGCAAGATAGACCAATATTAGCATGATAACGATTAAACTACTCACATGAGACAATTAAATAATATGAAAGATAAGAATACGGTCATTTATAAAAAAGGGCACGCATTTCTAGGGAATACAACATAGATATGAGATTAGAATCCGAATCATGTGAAACATTTAAGTAAGGGATCAGCCAATGCAAATTACAAGAATAGAAACTGTAGCCATTATTTGGAAAACCACTTAGCAAACATTGTACGGGACGTGGCTACTAATGTCACATTCATACTTATGGTTTGCATCTCACCATAAGAACGGATGAGAACATCAATCCCGACGATCATATCGCAACTAGAGGGCTTATAGCTCACCCCTAGTATCCGATTGGATCAAGACAAACAACACAAGGCATAACTCTTGCCTTGAAAGACAAATACCAATATCTATAACCAAGCAAGACCTTTACTACTCATATATCAATATATAATTCCCCTGGTAGGATGACAATGGTACTCCCAAGACTCAGTCCTAGTCTAAATCGCCGACTCTCGGGACAAGATCTGTTCCCGATTCGACATGCGGCAGAACAGTCCGCATCCAAGACTCGAAGACAGATCGGAAATCGAGAACCCACAATCGGCAGGACAGTTCGAAAGAGGCGGAAGATATGAGCTAAACCCACAATCGGCAGAACAGTCCGAAAGAGGTGTAAAGGTAAGTCAAGCAATACGGTATAGCATTAAGGCATTATCAAGAATACGACTCAACCAAGCGATACGAATCAACTTGGAAAGAGAAAAATAGGAGAAATGAGCAATTAAAGAACCAAGTAAATTATTCCATGCCAATTTATACTAATAAGCGTGAATTAGCAACTTATTTCTTAAATACTTGTCAATTGAATAAAAAATGCAAATAAACGGAAATGAACCATTTATAATAAGAAAAACAAGAATTTAATTCTAAATGGCTCAAATGTAAGATAAACCATTTATTTCTTATAAAGTATAAATAATTAAATTGGACTCATTTTAAGATGAAAACATGGCATTCCACATAGAAATGAGATAATTAATGAATGAAGTACACACTTATAAAACATGTGAGGAATATATAATAATGGACGATATTCAACGAATTCCGTTTTATAACGCATGAGACGGGATTTAAATAAATCAAACACGAATATAAACCGACTCAATAAGGCACGCAACACGAGGCTAGGCCACGGCTCAACTATGGCCATATCTCTACACGTGACTAGGGCCACAACCGCCCAGCCCTAGCCACTGCCTAGGCTACAAGGCCACTGCCCAGGCTGCTGCCAGCCGCTGCTCAGGCTGCTGCCCAGCCCTTGCCTAGGCCAGCCATGCCACTGCTCAGGCCGTGGCCAAGCATTGCCTAGTCGTGCTTAATTGAAACCAAAGACGGGTTTACCAATTACAACAACCATTTCCTACACTACAAGTTCGCAACTCAAATGTACTCCAAACAGTACCATTCCGGCTTAAATGCAACCGTATATAAGCTGCCCAAAACAGCCCTATAAACCGCATAAAACTGTCATAAAAGTAGTACCAAAACAGCCCTTTTACGGCTTCAAAACAGCACCAAAACAGCCCAAAATCAGCTGCCAATGATCACCCGCACACCCATTCTGAAACAAGGCTTACGAACTCCCCTCTGTCACGGTTTCAAGCTAAAATCGACAACCCCAACAGCTCTAATCTGAGGCGGAAATAAAATGCAGTTCAACAGGAATAACACCCTCCAACAAAATCATCCTAACTAAGCTCGACCATCCGCGTAAAACAGTCCATTACCAGCATTATTTTAAGACGGGGATATAACACCACCCGTTCGCACAAAAATCAGTAGTCCAAGTATAACGACAAAAATGAAACGATGAAATCGAGCATACGAATGGGGAATAATATAAAGAACTGAACTTTATCACACAAAGACACATAAAACGACGCGTAAGACGGAATTTCGACGTTTTGTCGAGTAATCTATCACCGTTACCTTTAACTCTCGAATTCTCGAGTGAAAACGTCCCAAGTCCGAGCTTTTCTTCAGTATTCGAGGTCTTCAACTAGAAAGGCAGGAAAAACGAGTCGGTCAAGACAAGAAATCGAGTTGTCATTTAAGACGGTATTTTCGAACTTCTACAAAATCAAGACTTTATTACCTTAAAAGAATGAGGAAGGAATGAGGAAGCTAATGGTGTAAAAATTATGAAATTTGGTTGAGAAACGGAGTCGGGATCGGAGTTTGAAGGGGAACGGGAATGGAGCTTGTACGGCTCTGTTATGTTGCTGTTGATGTTGTTGTTTTTCCGAAATAAAGAGGAAGGAGGGAGTACAGGGGTGGGTCACGGTACTTATATAACAATAATATCTAGTAACAACAATAATAATAATATATAATAATAATAGTAATATATATTATTAATCATAATAATAATATATAAATATAGTGTGTGTAGGGTGAATGTATGAGTGGATAATTATTAGACTAGTTAGGTGAAAAAGGTAAGTGGTGTGTTGTCGATATAGGATAGGTCGAGAAAAGATTAGTCTCACCGGTGGAAATGTGACGGTCTATAGCTAGACGGAAATTAAGACGGGAATTATTATTACAGTCATTATTATTATCCGACCAAAAATACGTATACATATATTATTATATAAATCATGCCTTAAAGATATAATTTAATCGTACGTATTTTTATATAAACGAGCTTTTATATAATACGTTTATAAAAATCGTCTTTGACATAAATTTAATTAAATTGAATAATTCAAAAATATATAATAAAGTGGTTAAACGGTCTAATAAATTTTAAATGTCAAAATGGGAAATTCGCGGGTGTTACATTTGGTCCATGGTCGAATGTTGAATATCAACATTTGGCCATGGTGTTCTTCATCTTGCCCAATTCGCCACCCAACACGCGCAACAACAACAACAACAACAACAACAACAACAACAACAACAACAACAACAACAACAACAACAACAACAACAACAACAACAACAACAACAACAAAAATCGACACAAAACCCACCCTATTTCGCCAATAACACCACCCCAATTACAAACAATAATGAAAACAACAACATACAAACTAATTAATAAGAAATTAACAATAGAAAACTAAACCTAATTATAAACTTATTCAATTAAGTTTGATAAAACCTAAAACAAACAACAAATTCAGTTAAATAACCAAATCGAAGGTTATATAATCAATTAATAACCAAAATTAGGGAAGGAGAAGGGAAACAAACAATTAAAAACGATTTACTAACAACAACTAACCATTTACTAATAACAACAAAGATAATTTCAAAAAAAAGGAGAAACGTACTAACCTCCCGGCGGTGCACTGATGGTGGCGTGGTGGTGTGTGCTGGCGAGAGTGATGGTGGCAGTGGTGGTTGTGTGGTGGTGGCGGGTTGGGAGGGGTGGTGGGGGGGTTATTTTTTGGGTTTTTTTGAATTAGAGAGGAAAGGGTGTTTGTTAGTGAGAGAGTAGGGGTAATGTCGTCTTTTGCAATGAAAATGTCGTCGATGTTTTACAAATCTCAAAAATAATGTAAGTATGGTGAATATACTATGTATAAATAGTAGAATTGTCCCACATCGGATGATTATCATGAAGTGTAGTGATCCTATGGTTAAGAGTAGGAGTAGTCATCCTTAGAATTTAGGTATGACACAAAATCTTTTGAGTCTCTTAAGAATTGTATTAGAGAAATATTATAAGAGTTTGTATTATTATTTCCACAATAGTGAAATTTATTTGTTCTTCTCGTATAATCAATAAATTGTTGGTAATGGACTGCCTCGGTCACAACAATAACATACAAATATCAATCACGTAAATATTTATAAAGACAACTACATATTAGTGAATAATGATCTTAACAAACGGTATTATAAATATTTTTATTTTAAGACAATCAATAATATAATAACTTTATCTACGATAAAATCACAATTTAAAATAAAATGGTGCTAAATATACCTAAATTGGTTACTAATATGTCATAAATAATGATACTCTCTACTAAAATAAAAAAATAAATAATATAATTCGATTCATGGTAAAAAAAATGTTATCATTAAAGTATAGATTTCATATTTTTTGCACATAGTAAAGATGATTTACTTCTTAGTATGTTATTTATCTCACATTGAAAAATAATATAGGTGTGGTGAATATACTACATATAAATAGTAGAATTGTCCCACATCGAAAGATTAACATAAGGTGGGGCGATCCTATAATTATAAATAGGAGTCATCATTCTAATTTAGGTATCAACCCAAAATCTTTTGAATCTCTAAAATATTTCTTAGAGATTTCTTAGGAGATTGTATTATTGAAAATTGATTTACGAAAGCATCCTAAATAATATTTTTGATGTAAAAAATATAGTGAAGTGTTTTTTTAATATTTATTATAATACAATATATATTTCCTATATTATATTCATGTGATGTTTATAATAATTATTATATAAAAAATTTTATATTTATTTTGAAAAAAAACTATCGTAAGAAAAATTCAGAAAATAATATAATTAGATTTGTGGAAAAAAAATGCTATCATTCGAGTATAAATTTCATATTATTTGCACATAATTTAATTATTATAAATAATAGAAAAAAAATAATTAGATATAATGAGTAGCAATTGTCTGTATTCAGGATTTGGGCTGGATGTCGAACTAGGTTCGAAAAATTGGTTTACTTCTTAGTATATTATTTGTCCCACGTTGAAAAATAATGTAGGTGTGGTGAATATAATGCCTATAAATAGTAGAATAGTCTCATATCGAAAGATTATCACAAGGTGGGGTGATCCTATAATTATTAATATGAGTCATCCTTAGAACTTAGGTATAAACCCAAAATCTTTTGAGTCTTTTAAGTATTTTCTTAGAGAGCTCTTATAAGAGTTTGCATTATTATCTCCACAATAGTTAAATTTATTTGTTTTTCTCGCATAATCAATAAACGGTTGGTAACGGCACGCCTCAGTTACAACAATAACATAAAAATATTAATCAAATAAATATTTCTAAAGGCGATTACATATTACTGATATTATATTATCTCTTATTAATTTTAAGACAATCAATAGTATAATAACTTTATTTAAGACAAAATTACAATTTAAAATAAAATGGTGCTAAATATTTCTAAATTGGTTATTAATAGTATCTCTTACTTATTATAATGACATAGTAAAATAAATTTTCATTTGAAAATATAGAGATATCCATACCAATAAAACAATATTCCGTATATGTGATTTATATGACGACACGATTTCAAATTATCACGAAACTAATTCAATGTTAAGTCTCAACAAAGTGTTTTCTACCATATTCATACCACATATTTATTTATCTTTAATTTTCTTTGAAAGAGATATTTTAATCATATGTAAACAAATGATTAGATGTAAACATTAAACCCTTATAACGTTTTTTTTTCACAACTAAGTTAATTACCTCGTGCATGGGTTTTCAACCACCTAGTCATTCATTAAATTTGGAAAATCAACCAGTTTTGGATATCATTATATATACGATGGATTATTGGAATAAGAAGCCCTTTGATTTGATAATATAGTTTGAGAAAAAACAATCCATCAAGAAATCAAGGTAAAGGTACACCAATACAACTTTGAAATAATGGTTCGACGGAAGTTAAACATCTACAAATGTAAAGACTGGAAAATTATTTTTCATTATAGTTTCATTTCTAATGAATTATAAACTAATTTTGTATCCCGTGAAAATCACGGGATTTTTAAGGGTCTTTTTTGGGTTTATATTTTTACTATATGATTCTTTTGCCTGGTTTTAATAAAAAATTTGATCATGAATTGATCAAATGATAGATATGTAAGTTTTATAACTTCAACTTCAGGTATCTCATAAATGGAAGTATATGATACAAATAACTCGGCCCTCGAAAAAGTAAGAAAATGTAGTAACATCGGCAAGATACTTCAATCGTATTGGAGTTTGTGGAACTTGATATGCATTAAAAAAGTAATCTTAAAAAGAAAGCATCTTATCTAAATAAACGAAAAAAAAATATGACCGATAAATTAATAGAGCAAATAAACAAATATGAGAGCTCAAAAGAATATAACAAATATTAACAGATAAATTAGCTAGAAATTTACGAAAATGTGAATTGTTTTCCAAATCCGCATATTATCACAATTTCCACCTTATTCCCTATAAATAATCCCTAATAATACATTAATAAAACTCAAAATCACAAGAATAATGTCTTATCCATTAACAACTTTATACATAAATACCAAATGATTCAAAAGACGAATTATCATACCTATTGATTCATAAACATACATACCAAATTTACCAAATTGTCTCACTACAGAAGATTACTGTGCCAACTGATTCAAAACTAAAAAATAAAAGTGTTTTATCTCAAAGTACTAGGAAAAGTCTTCACCTAACCAATTATATTATTTCTTTCATATTCTACTTTTTTTCTTCAATTTGGATGATTTCTCCTCTTCTCTTTAATTTTCCCTGCCATTCAAATCTTAGTCATTTATAACCGGTATATAACCATATTTTAACACTCGCTTAATTGAAAAACAAAAAATATATGTTTAAATAAGCCCAATTCTTGAATATTGGAAGAAATAAATTTGATGAATACCTCATTTGAAAGACAATTTAAAGCATTCCATGATTAAAACTTTCGATCTGAAACAATATTATCAAAACACAGGTAAACACAGATTAGTTTAATACATAACATTTAAATAAAAAAAAAGTTCACAGTTACCTTGTTTTTATAATAAGAATGACGATAAAATGTGTTTTGAGTTGATTCTTGTTTATACTTAAAATTTATTATTATGTTTTGCAAACAAAGAAGATAAAAATAAAAAAGATAACACTATATAGGAGGGATTGTAGTTATGGATGTCATTAAAATTGTGAAAGAGTGTTTTATGACTCTCTAATATTTTTCTTGGGAAGATTGAAGAGTAGGTAAATAGCTATTGATTTATTTAGATTTATGTGCATTTATTCCGTATTATTAAATGAAAATTTATTATTATTCATTTTTTTGTAAAAAAAAAATAGGAGTATTATTTATTGAGTTATTTAGAGTGTTTTATGATTCTTTAATATTTTTCTTGGGAAGATTGAAGGGTAGGTAAATAGCCTTTGAGTTCTTTAGATTTATGTGCATTTATTCGTATTATTAAGTGAAATTTATTATTATTCATTTTTTTGTAAAAAAAATTATTATTATTATTATTATTATTATTATTATTGTTATTATTATTATTATTATTATTATTATTATTATTATTATTATTATTATTATTATTATTATTATTATTTATTGAGTTATTTAGAGTGTTTTATGACTTTTTAATATTTTTCTAGGGAAGATTGAAGGGTAGGAAAATAGCTATTGATTTTTTTAGATTTATGTGCATTTATTCCGTATTATTAAGTGAAAATTTATTATTATTCATTTCTTTTTACAAAAGAAAATTATTATTATTTATTTATTTATTATTGTATAATAAATAGGTATGCTAGGTGGCAATAACATATGACGTGACACATGCATTTCAAAAGAGGCTCAACATGCCTTTTTATGTTATTATATAGACAAGAAAAGAATCACAAGGGCATGTGGTGTGAATTAAAGTCGGCAAACAACACGGGCCGTCGGCTGGCTCAGCTGAGCCCGCTAATGCCTTTCGGTCAATTTTTCAAGAAGCCCACCCAAGGTATGGTTCAGGATCTCGATAAGCAGCCCAATGCAACCTGCGAAAAAAAGTTAGGGTCGGATTTGGGTCGAGCTTGAGCCAACCGTGTCCTTCCTTTTCTAGTTTCCATTATATAGGCTGATTTATGGCATGAGTTCTTGGGCACAACCCGACCGTAACTGTAATACCCCGTAAGTTAATAATGATTTATGAGAATAATTTATGTAATTTAAATAATTAAATAATGACATTTCTAATAATAGTTGCAAGTAAGACGTTAATTAAATAATAAAGTAAGTAAGGAAGTCGGGAATTGAACTTAGCTAGTAATAAGGCCTTGGGCCGTGTGAATAAGATAAATGGGCCGATTATATTAGGCCTAGTATGAGTATTAATCGGGATTTGAAGCGGGATTTAATAATAATATTAATAACGGAAATAATAATAGGTAAAGGTGATAATAATTTTAATAGTAATAATCCTAATAATATTAGTGTTATGATCATAATAAAATTTGTAAAGGAAGTATGTGGTAATCCTACTTATGAAAGGCTAATATAATGTGTAATAGTAATAATAATATAATTTATATGGTAATATTAATTGTATAATAGTAATAAGGTAATAATAATAGTTTCCTAGTTGGTACCTTGTACACCCTAAACCTAGACAATAAATACAAAGTAATTCTGAAAATTAATTCGTAAAAATTGAAGAAAGAAATTTTGGAGACGGAAGAAGCAATTAACGATAAAAGGTAAAACCGTCTTAAACTCAATTAATTTTATAAAGCTTGTAAACCGTGACTTTTGTGACCACCATGTAACACCTTGTTGACCACCATATAGGACTTCGACCATAGCTAGCCTGGACCACCATGAATTAGCCTGACTTGTCTTGACTTGGGCATGGTGGGGTTGTGATGTGGGGGAGTAGTCGACCACAGTGGAGGCGTCGGGGTGGTGGCTGGTGGTGGTTGGTGACGGTGGTGGTGATAAACAGGGGAAAGCAAGGGAGCTGTCGTGGCTGTCTTAAGACGGGCACTGTAGTTGCGTTTGTGACTGCACCGAGGAAAGAGGACCACCCCTGGAATCACCGTGAAACAGTGGAGTCAACGGTGGTGGCCAGAGGAGGTAGTGGTGGTTGTGGTAGTCGTGGTGTTGGGTTTTATACACGATGAAGGGTGGTGGTTTTGTTGTTGATGTCGGGTAGAGAAAGGAGTTGGGGCGAGTGTTTCTGTGCTGTTGTTGGTGGTTTGACGGGTGGTCAGTGGGTTAATAGGAGCGTGGTGTAGTGGGCTTGCGGTGGCTATGTTGGGTGGTGATGGTGGTGGCCGTATGGTGTCGGGTTTGGAGGTTTATGGTGGGTGGTGGAACACGGCTTAAAACCGTGTATATGGGGGTGTTGTTGGGTGTTTTTGTGAGGGGTTTTACATTGAGTTGTTCGGGTTTGTTATAATCAGGTTTTTGATACCGTAATCCTCTAATAATAAATAATTAATTTGAATAATATATAATAAAAGAGTGTAATAATTAATAATTGGTGGAGAAATCATAATATTTATGTTAGGTGACGATTTGTGAAGAAATTATAATCGGGTTCGGTTGCTTTAATTATTTGGATCACTTGAGCTGCTTATTTGGAGTTGTTGCCATGTAGGAATATCATACTCAACCTTGTGTTATGTTCTTATATGACGGAGTTATGTCTGAGATAAGTTTTATAAAGAATTGTGGTTAAGAGTATTATATTAAATGTTGAGATGGATGTCACTGCTATTTATACTGTTGCGATTATTATTGACAAGTTATACGAATATTGTGATGAGTTGTACATAGCGGGAGAGATGCTACTGCTAGTTATGCATAACAAAAGAGTTGTTACTGCCAGATGTGCATAGTACGGTGGGTACTACTGCCAGTTGAGCATGGTATGAGAATACCACTGGCAGTTGAGTTGAGCATGGCGTTGTGTTAAAGGGGTTATGCTACTGCCAGTGAATTCGTTGAGTTAGTTACGGTATGGGTGGATGAGTTGGCAATAACTGGATATTGATTGGTTGCGTTTTATATTAAATAATTGTTGTTGTTTAGTTTATTCCTACTCAACCTCGTGGTTGACAGTGTGTTTGTGAACACCTGTGATGAACCATAATGGGGAGCAGATTTGACATGTACTAAGGATTAGATGACTTGGGAGCTTATGGGAATGCGTGAGGACTTGGCCAGTCTACCTAGAAGTCTAGACCACATAGATAATTTAATCACTTTATTTATTTCCGCTGCGAGTTGTACCTTATTTTATAGTAAGTTTTATTTTGGTTAAGTTGTAATAAACATTTAATCGCTAAACTTTATTATAAGTACTTTGGCTTGTTGTACTTTGTTATTCACTACCTCAAGAAACCAAGATGGTAATGCTCTCATTTACTTGAGATGTCTAGCTAAAGGTTCCTGAATAAATGGGGGTGTTACAAAGTGGTATCAGAGCAAAACGATCCTCAGGCCTAACTAATGAACTTAATAATGAATTTAGGAGGTGTCTAAATAAAATGAATCCGGGTAGGAATTGTTCGGAGCCCCTTTAGGCTTGGGATGAGTAAGGGGCCACCTCACACCAAACTTCTGGCTCTTTCAGTTTTGAACTGGATACCTGTAGAGATATTACAATGTGGGGTAATTTAAAATGAATATCGTTTATTTGTCTTAGGAGTTTTTGTTTGCCTTGTTTGAATATTGTTTTCATTGATGACTGCGGTTACGGAGACGTAACCTTGATTTTAAGGAGAGGGGATGTGATATAATTTTGTGGGTTGGTATAAGCATGTGGATATGAGAAACGTATGTTGGCATGTATTTAGAAGGCATAATTATGATTAACATGTGAAGTATTACGGAAATTTCGTGAAATTGTGAAGAATGTGATTTGGTTTATTTCTCGGAATTTTACTCTTGATTACTTTAGCTGCCATTTACTTCCTAATTAATATCTTTGCACGAAAGTTTTACGTGTGATAGTCTTGTGAGTTAGATTTCATATGCCGCTAGTTTCATGCTTAAATAATATACGATTTAGGAGAAATAAATATTTTAGTGTACAATGGTCAAAATATTCTTGTACAGTGATGTTTTCATCCCATGTTTTTGTAAAAATTGCCATTTAAAGTTTACTTATTATTTATGCATGATTCCAACTCTACTATTTAAAAGATTCTTATATCTTTGTAAATGGATAAGCCACGTTGCAAGATAATATTTTGACGATTTATGGTGATTTTTACAAGTTGACCTAAGATTCTGACAAGTTGCTGTAAAATTCTGTATCGACCAAATAAATTGTAAAATTCATTATAAATTGATCTTATGAGCTTTGGCCATGATTATTTCTCTCATGAATTGTTAACTCTCTGCTTTTTTTCTAAAAGTATAAGTGCTCAAGAGGTAATTATGTTATTATTTATTAAGGATTTTTGGAAGTTGTAACATGTTCTTCTTATCCTTGAAAATGTAAGTTATGCTAAAATTTATAAAGAATTGCTTCTTATCTCTTTCACCTTGGCATTTTGATGTAGTAAATTATGTGAAGTAGAATAACATGTCTAGTGATATGCGGAATGTGTTGCCCTAAAGCCTATATATATGTTCACATTAATTGCATTCATGTTTAAGTTAGACGTCATTGGTAAGATGTTAAACGAACAAATAATAAATTTAAATCAATTATGAAGGAAGGGTGGGTAAATACCTTATTTGCTTAAGTGATCGTTATATTAAACCAATAGTTGGCATACTTATAGCATTTTTATGCATGCTAAGCATACATCTAGTAACTATATGTATACTCATTTAGCACAACAGTATCATATGATTTCCATACTCTAACTTGTTCCCTTATATTCCTTAGGATGTTTCCTTACCATACTGCTTGCCCCGAAGACCTATTCATGTTCCCAGATTCAGATTTGAACGAGCATTGCAAAGCTTTGGAATCCCATATGGATTATTATGGAGCTCGATGGAATCGTAAATACATAACTGACACTTATCTTAGAGCCTATACTTTGGTTACCATTCTACCTTTCTCTTGACCCTTAGGTGAAGTTAGAGCAAGTTACATGACTGAGTACACTACACACAACCAAAGAATTGAAGAGAACTTTAGATACTGTAATGAACCTCTCTATCCTCCACATCTCACATATGAAGCCGTCTCAGAAAGATTGAAACACTTAGTGTATATATGTTGGGCGGATAGCCATAGCACTAACCTTAAACCTGATCAAGTCATCCATACCACTGGGAGTAGTGATGAGGAGGTGGAGTCGTGTATTTTCCTTGGTGAGAGGAAGAGTGAAACCTGTGAGGTGGTAGAGATTAGCGATGATGAGGAGGAGGAAGTAAACATCATGTGGATGGGACCGTTGGACGATGATAATGATAGACTTCATCCTCGTCAGAAGAGAGCCTCAGATTACGAGCTGGATAAAGACGTGATATATCTTGGTCAAGCAAAGGCATCTAACCTTGAATCGAGGAGGCATAATTGGGCTCGTTTTAGGGATAGACTTCGGAGGGTCATATAAATTAAGAAAAGATTGACTAAACAATTATGCGTATCTTTTGTTATAGATTATTATTTATCCTGGCAATGTATTCGCAAATGGTTAAGTAAGGTAGTTATGTTTAAATAAAGATTAGTTCGAATATACTATATAATATGGTTTTGCTATAAATCGAAGATTGTTGTTATTCATTTATCCATCAATCAATGTTGTGTTGAAAATAATAGTTGTCTTATGTTACAATGTGTATTACATGTTTTGTGATGTTACAATAAGTGGTTTGTTTATTCCTGTTGTTTGATATCCCGAACTTCGAGGACGAACTTTATATTTAGGGGGAAGGAATGTGATACTACAAATACTACAAATGTTTTGAGTTATTATTGTGACATCTTGTGATAAGATTGCTGTAGTTGATAATCGTAAATGGATAATTGTGTTATCATAAGTTGGATGATGCTTAGTTGTGTGGATGTTGATAGATGTTGTTGTAGTAGTTATGGGCGAACTTAGGGACGAAGTTCATTTTAGGGGGGGAGAATACCCCATAATTTAATAATGATTTACGAGAATAATTTATGTAATTTAAATAATTAATTAATGGCATTTCTAATAATAGTTGCAAGTAAGACGTTAATTAAATAATAAAGTAAGTAAGTCGGAAATTGGACTTAGCTAGTAATAAGGCCTTGGGCCGTGTGAATAAGATAAGTGGGCCGATTATATTAGGCCTAGTATGAGTATTAATCAGGATTATTTGAAGCGGGATTTAATAATAATATTAATAAGGGAAATAATAATAGGTAAAGGTGATAATAATTATAATAGTAATAATCCTAATAATATTAGTGTTATGATAATAATAAAATTTGTAAAGGAAGTATGTGGTAATCCTACTTATGGAAAAGCTAATATAATGTGTAATGGTAATAATAATATAATTTATATGGTAATAATAATTGTATAATAGTAATAGTTTTCTAATTGGTACCTTATACACCCTAAACCTAGACTATAAATACAAAGTAATTCTGAAAATTAATTCATAAAAATAGACGAAGGAGATTTTGGAGACGGAATAAGCAATTAGCAATAAAAGGCAAAACCGTCTTAAAACTCAATTAATTTTATAAAGCTTGTAAACCATGACTTTTGTGACCACCGTGTAACACCTTGTTGACCACCATAGGACTCGTGACTTCGACCATAGCTAGACTGGACCACCGTGAATTACCCTGACCTGTCTATGACCTCCGACGATCGACGTAGGGGGTAATTGGGGTGGTTTACCGTGGCGATTTAAGGGAGTACCGAGTGGATTAAACACGGATTTCGAACCCTCTAATGGACGAGTCTTGACCTAGGCATGGTGGGGTTGTGATGTGGGAGAGTAGTTGACCACAGTGGAGGCGTCGGGGTAGTGGCAGGTGCTGGTGGTGGCGGTGGTGGCGGTAAACAGGGGAAAGGAGGGGAGTTGTCGTGGCTGTCTTAAGACGGGCACTGTGGTTGCATTTCTGACTGCACCGGGGAAAGGGGACCACCCATGGAATCATCACGGGACAGTGGAGTCAACGGTGGTGGCCAGAGGTAGTATTGGTGGTTGTAATAATCATGGTGTTGGGTTTTACACACGGTGGAGGGTGGTGGTTTGGTTGTTGATGTCGGGTAGAGAAGGTAGTTGGGGCGAGTATTTTTGGGCTGTTGGTGGTGGTTTGATGGGTGGTTAGCGGGTGAATGGGAGCGTGGTGTAGTGGGCTTGCGGTGGCTATGTTGAGTGGTGATGGTGGTGGCCGTATGGTGGTGGTCGTATGGTGTCAGGTTTGGGCGTTTATGGTGGGTGGTGGAACACGGCTTAAAACCGTGTATATGGGGGTGTTGTTGGGTGTTTTTTGACGGGTTTTACATTGAGTTGTTCGGGTTTGTTATAATCGGGTTTTTGATACCGTAATCCTCTAATAATAAATAATTAATTTGAATAATAAATAATAATAGAACGTAATAATTAATAATTGATGGAGAAATCATAATATTTATGTTAGGTGACGATTGTGAAGAAATTATAATCGGGTTTGGTTGCTTTAATTATTTGGATCACTTGAGCTGCTTATTTGGAATTGTTGGCCAGGTGGGAATATCCTACTCATCCTTGTGTTATGTTCTTATATGACGAAGTTATGTCGGAGATAAGTTTTATAAAGAATTGTGGTTAAGAGTATTATATTAAATGTTGAGATGGATGTCACTGTTATTTATACTATTGCGATTATTATTGATAAGTCATACGAGTTCTGTGATGAGTTGTGCATAGAGGGAGAGATGCTACTGCCAGTTGTGCATAACAAAAGAGTTGTTACTGCCAGATGTGCATAGTACGGTGGGTACTACTGCAAGTTGAGCATGGTATGAGTGTACCACTGCCAGTTGAGTTGAGCATGGTACGGTGTTAAGGGGGTTGTGCTACTGCCAGTGAATTCGTTGAGTTAGTTACGGTATGGTTGGATGAGTTGGCAATGACTGGAAATTGGTTGGTTGCGTTTTATATTAAATAATTATTGTTGCTTAGATTATACCTACTCAACCTCGTGATTGACAGTGTATTCATGAACAACTGTGATGAACCATAATGGGGAGCAGATTTGACAGGTAGTAAGGATTAGCTGACTTGGGAGCTTATGGGAATGCGTGAGGACTTGGCCAGTCTACCTAGAAGTCTAGACCACATAGATAATTTAATCACTTTATTTATTTCCGCTGCGAGCTGTACTTTATTTTATAGTAAGTTTTATTTTGGTTAAGTTGTAATAAACATGTAATCGCTAAACTTTATTTAAAGTACTTTGGTTTGTTGTACTTTGTTATTCAGTACTTCGGGAAACCGAGATGGTAACGCTCTCATTTACTTGGGTTGTCTAGCTAAAGGCTCCTGAATAAATGGAGGTGTTACTTTAACCGTCCTTGCTGACTTGCATATTGAACAATTTTCTAGGAAATAATAATTAAATTTGTCATCTTTTTTTTGGTCCTAAAGGGGGGCAAGCCCCGAAACAACAAAAGAAAATCTAGCTAGCTATTACACGGGAAATAACCACTCGCAAAATGTCTTCTCGAATGATAGTGCGAAGATCCATAGGCGGAGAATCAAGAATTGTTGGAATGATCTTATTAAGTTATTTCGAAATATATTAGGATAAAAAAGTCATCTGTTTTCTTTCTACATTTTATTTGTAGTAAATGACCAAAAATGGTTGGGAATTGTAACAATTTGGATTATAAAATAAAAGAACTAACACAATATATAGTAATAATCTTAGTATAACAACGATAATAAGGTCTGGGTGGCAGAAACACTTGATCAATCCAAATCGATAATAAATCCAAAATAAAAAGCTACTAAATTACTATATGTATCTCAACTGGAAACAACATAAATCCTAAATAGTTTATTAATCTCGCTTTACACATTTCCCCATGCCAGCATAATATCCAAGCAGCATCAATCTGAACAGCCTGAGAGAGGGGTCGACAATCAGTCGGGAGTAACTAGATGCTCTCCCAGTCATGTTTACAACAGGCTGAATAACCATACAATTAATAACAACTGAAAGTAGACAAAAGGCACGTGAAGACATATATACATCATGACACACAAAAAAACTTCAAGACTTACCAACATCGGACGGATGCAATTATTCAAACCTATATCATATGCAACCACTAGATCATGGAGACTTACAAACCAACGTAGTACACGATCCATAGCAACATAAGGCACAATGCTAGCCTCAAAGCATAGCGAATAGAGCGAACATCCGTTAGAGTGTATAACCACTGCCTTTAACTTGTTAGAGCGTATAACCTCTGTTGGAGCAAATGTCCTCCACAATAGTGCGTCTACATTATAAATCTCGTAAAAAGAATATCAGGGATTTATTTTATATTTGCCAGTTGATCAATGCTCATCGGTAACGCTCGACTGACTAGAGTTTGACGTTACTGTCGTGTGACGGTGGTGATCAACTGATCCCTTTAGGTTACACCTATAGGATGATGCCCAAATGGAAAAACTAATTATTTGTATAAGATACAATTTAATAAATTCCTTGTGATAATTGACTTTAATTAGTCAAGTGAATGTATTATTTGATGACGAGTTACGAACTCGGGCCAAGGGAATTTATTATTTAATTATATGATAATTAATTAATAAATGTTAATTTGTATTTAGTAATTAATAGTTAATTGACTAAAATTTCTACGGTTTGTGTGTATATTGTAAGGCGGAGGTAATTAGCTATTCTAACTTACAAGATGTTGTAAAATTAGCTAATGGGTTTTATAAGACATTTTATATTGATAAAATGGTCTAATAATTGCTTAATAGTTAAGTGGTAATTACTTGTTAATTTGTATTATTTAAGTGTTAAATAATTAAATTAATATTTAATTATATAAGATAGTTAAATATAGGACTTATAAGCATTTGTGGGACAAATGTCGAAAGTCGAAATGGACCGAAAATGGCACATGAGTGCCGCCTAATATTATGGTGATTATCACCATGTGGTTAGGTAAAACCCACTATATTTTGTATGTGAATTGTTTACATTTCACATTCTATAAATACTCCATCTCACACACATTTGCATATTGTAAAATTAAGACAAAAAATTCACCTATAAATCCTTACTTGGCCGGTTTTGGTGAGGAAAATAAGGACCAAATTTCTTCATCTTCTTCACTTAAATAACTTGATCACTACTACAAAAAACGTTATAGACATCAGTTAAGACCAATAGACATCGGACTTAAGTCTAATGTCTATTGATCAATAGACATCAAACTTTTGAAAAAAATTGATGTCTATATGTCATATAGACATCGGATTTATAGGAAGGCTGATGTTGATTCCTTATCATAGACATCAGATATCTTAAAAATATGATGTCCATTTTAAAAGATAGACATCAGGTTGTTACAAAAATCTGATATCCATAATTATTATTTTTAATAAAAAAAAAATTATTTATTACGATATTGTTGTCCAAAAAATTACTCATACATCACAAATACAAGATAATCCCATAATTAACCCCAAAAAATCTTTATACAATTAACCGATTATCCAAAGTCAATTAAAAAAAAAATCTATACAATGTGTCAACCTAAGCTCACCCATGCTTTAAGACAACAGTCCCACCTCCACCTAAGAGCACCCATACTTTAAGACAACAGTCCCATTTATCAGCATCTCACCTTCTGCCTCTACTCTTTCACTTCATTTTGCCATATTCGAATTCCGTTCAATGGCACTTCTTGACCTGAAAGTTGACACCCACCATAAACTTAGAAACAAGAAAACGACTGCCACACCGACCCTCCTTTACTTCATTCAAAGGTATGCTCTAGAAAGTATTCATTTAAGAAAAAGACAAAAAAAGGCATGACACGAAAAAAAAACAGCTTAAGAAAGCAATCAAGTAAATTTAGTATACAGAAACTGATATAAGGCAACAGAAAGTACACAAACTTAAGAAAGAAGATATAAGTTAAGATGGATATAACGAGTTTAGATTTACGAATGATAGATGCACACTATGCTCAGTTCTCAGATGAAAGACTAACTATCCAACATAAGTATAATTTCAGCTACTGTCTACCTGCTCAGAAAGGGGCTAGCTAGGATGCAACTGTCTAGAGTCGGCCGGCAGCTGTTGTTGACCTCAGTCTCCTAAATTGGTAGCCATAAGAAGATTGTGGTTGTAAGAAAGGGGCATGATTGTTGATTTTATTAGGCACCAATCAGTCTCCTAAATTGGTAGCAGTCTCATAAAGCCACATATCACCACTAGTGTATAGTCGACAAATGACATTGACTAAGGTAAATACACTAAGAAGAATATAACATGTACAGTATGAAGTTAAATGAAAGCTCCAAATTAGGTACCTGTTGAGTAGTTGCACTTTGAACTCCATATTATTGAGTCATGTACCAAAGACCTAGATAAATTTACAAAATAGAGAATAATTAATGAGTTATCAGCAATAGCATCAAAATGCAAAAAACTAGTCTATAGTCGACAAATGACATCGACTGAGGTAGACACTAAGAAGAATATAACAAGGGTTTTTCTAACCTATGCCCACTAGAATGCATTTATTTCTTTCCTTTTTGGGTTTTTTATCCTATGCCTAATGGGCATAGGTTAGAAAAACCGATATAACAATTATGAAGTTAAATGAAAGCTCTAAATTAGGTACCTGTATCACTAAGTCCTGTACCAAAGACCTAGACAAATTTACAAAAGAGAGTATAATTAATAAGTTGTCAGTAATAGCAGCAAAAATGCAGAAAACTAGAGTCCGAAATTGGCCTTTTTTAGAAATTAAAACTTTAGGCACCTCTTTCAGTAAGAACTATTGATTTATTTAGCATCTCCGAACAAGAATTCTTTATACTGAAAATAAAGATCAATCAGGATTCACCTATGGAAGTGAGGCCCATATTTAGTTCAGCAGTTAAAAACCACACATTGACAAAGAAAGACAAAGAAGAAAGGTTTCAAATCGTTCAATACCCGTTCAGAATCATTGCCATTCCCTTGGCCTAAATAAAGTGGAAGACTGATCAACATTTCATCATAATCGATATGTACAGCCCAATAAATTGAGTCACAACCAGGGTTTTAAATCTCGGTATCGGTCGCGATCGCGGTAGCGGTCGCGGTGTCACGGAATCGCTCCTGAACCGCTTGTCGCGGACCTTGACTCGCTTGTCGCGCCCGATTTTTGTTGTACAATGTTTTATATCTTTTTTATTATTTATATATGTTTTAGATGTTATATTATGACGAAATATGTCCACAAAAATATTTTCAAGTACTAAATTAAAATCTCGGTGTGTATCGGTAAACTGGCTGAAGCACGTTAAAATGTAAATGAATTATTGAAGGAAGGAAATAGATAAATACTTAAAGTAACTAAAAAAAAAGTGTTTAAAACAAAACATTAATTAAAAAAAATAAAATAAATACTCTTAACAGTTGCCTATATCGAGTATTGAGTACACACATGACTAATGGTATCCCATTAGCCACGTCTCACACCCCACTACCACATATGATAAATTAATTAATAAAATAAAATAAAATACTTAAATATACCTACAAACAACTCCCAAGTCCCAACTCCCCAAACCTAATTCCTAAAACATTACAGTACTACTCAAGTACTCATCAGTCATCACCCATCTTCATCCCTATCATCTTCATCCCTGTCAAATTTTCACTCAACCAACCCAGAAAATTAACACTAAAATAAGATTATCTCGTCTGAATTATCCTCTGCTCGTCTCATCCACAAAATTTAAACATTTGCATCTTTATTTGTTTTAGATCTCTCTTGTTTTCATTTGTTTCATGAATTTCTTTATTCAATGAACCCAGGTATTCTATCCTATCTAATTGAATCTCCATATCCAATCGTCATTAAAAAAATTTCAATTCGTTTATAAATTGTATTTTTTTCAAATTATATTGTTCAGATTTATATATGCATTTTATAGAAAATATTTATTAAATTTTTTGAACTTTATTATTTTTTTAACCAGATTTTTTTTTATAAATTATGAATCTGGTTATAATAATTTTGATTTCATTTTAAACTGAGCTTTTTTTTAAATGATTTTTTTAGTGATTATGTATTTTAAAATTATACCCATTCAATTTTAATCATGCTAAATTCTGAGCTTTAATTGCCAATTGTAATTTATTTCTTTTAAGTATGCCATATAAGATTGATATCAATATTAGACATTTTTTATTTATTTTTACATAATTTCCTTACTGAATGGCGATGATAGTTTAATAGTGATATTTTACTATTGTAAAATTACAAAAGACTTTATATGTCAGTATATAAACTTAAAGCTAATGTATTTTGTAATTGAACTATTGTAAAATGAACAATGAAATTTGCTGTCAATTAAATTGCATTTGGGACGTGGACCTGTAATTCAGGAAACAAAAAATTGCCTTTGACAAATTGACTTTCAACCACAGTGCGACAACTCAGCACTGTGGTTGTTGCTTTAATAAATAAGATGCGTGGGGTGAGTGGCGTTAGGTGATTTTAAATTGATTTTGGGTAAAAAATTATACATCAGATATTGTATAGTCTGATGTTTATTGAAAGTGGAGTTGATGGACATCAGTTTTTTTGAAACGACTCATGTATATTGAATTGTATGAACATGGTTTTTTTTTTAAAAACTCTTATGTCTATATATTATACATCAGTTTTATTAAATCTTTGATGTCTTTTAAGTGATGTCTATAATGATTTTTGTAGTAGTGTACAGATCTGTCTAACACACCATTTATACTAGATACGATTGTCATAATGCTCTCTCTGCACTGGGAGCCTTTATGACCGGCCTATTTTCCCACACTTGATACAATATTTAAAGATTTCCTCATATGTGAATTGAACCCACAGAAGATGTCCCATATCCATCGTCAGGAAAAACCCCGGCATTAAAGGCTCATTAAGCTTAACACATAATATAAGACGCAAAAAGTCATTCTCAGGTATCATTTGAAACGGTACAGCATGATAGTAGTGACTCAGCAACTTACCTGCAACATTTGCCACATGCATGTTTAGATACTCGAATGGAAGTCCACATACGCGCACCTAGTCTTCGACAAATGGAAAAAGGACTGTTCTGGGCATAGTATCTGGGTACCATCTATAAAAAACCATGACGTCTCCATCATTGGTGACAGTACTCCTTGCTAGAAGACCTTCCATATCCTCCACTTCCTCAAAGTGAAAGACATAAATTTTCCCCATACGAAAAACAATGATCCCCCCTAGTACTCCACTTTGTTCTGATAACATTATTGGCCTTCTCCGCTTCAAATAGACGATAATCTGCAAGAAAACCCTAAATACAATGTCCCCAGAAAACCATTGCTAGACCTTCCCAACTCAGCAGGATCAACATTAATAACTCCTCCTGATCTTGGGTAGAGCCAGATGTTGACATGCAAAGGGTTAATAGAGTGAAAATCTGCATTTGGAAAAGGATGATGAAAATTCCGATGATTGTAGAAGTTTTGATGAACATCATCTATCCCCCTCCCCAACATTCGCTAGAGGATATCTACCAAATTGAGCTTCGAAATGCATTATTTTACTAGGATAACGTTTTTGTTCTTGAATTGAATATTTGAGATTAAGGAAATGTCAAGAGGTAGATGAGAATTGATGAACCATATTCTAAGTTTAAATAGGGATTAATAACCCTAATTTGCGCGCTAAATCTAGAGATGTAATCCGTCACCCCCATCACAGAAAAAGCAAAACGAAGAGATTGGGGATAAAAATCTCGAAAACGCTCAAATCCTTAACCTCATTTAATTTTCCAGCTGAGTAATAATTGGAATTATTTTGTAAAGATTAGGAAGGCAATAATCAGACTTTTTCAGAGAAGAAATCTAGGGCTTCTTAACACCCAATGAATGAAGAAAGGAAGTGGAAAATTTTCGTGTAAACCGAGTAAAGAAGGTGCTCTCAATAATTGAGAGTAAAAGCTCTCTCTAGAGCGTTAGAGAGAGAGAGAGTGTGTGTGTGTTGCTCATGTTTCAACCTAAAAGGGTTTTTAACTAGAGGTGGCAATTCAATTATTGACACGACACGAAAACACGACACGAACCCGACACGAAATTAGCGGGTTATGGTTACAATTTTGTGACCCATTTAAATAATAGGGTTGACACGGACACGACACGGAATTTAAATGGTTCGGATTAGGATTGAGCTATTTTGACACGAATAACCTGTTTATTTAAAAGTGTCATAATATATTTGGGTTGAATCAATAAACCAAACAAACAACTTACAAAGATGCGTTTTCATTCATCATTTTTGGGATAATAGGGCTATAAAGCTTAGTTTAGTTTAATAGTTTATTGGGTTAAATGAGTTAAGTGGGTTAAAAATGACCTATTAAAATATCAACGGGTTAAATATGTCGGGTTGGATTATGGAAAAATTAGATAGGTTGGGTTAGGGTTGAGACAAATGACTCATTTATGTAATTGGATCGGATTAGGATTGAGATCGTGGTACCCGTTTAAAGTTGACACGAACAAAAACCCGACACAACATAATCTGTTTATTAGGTTTACTTTTAACAATAAAATGTGCACTTTTTAACTGGTTGTATCCTACGACAAGCACTCTGAGAGCATCCACATTGAAGAGGATGGTGTATCCTCTTAACACCTTCTCTCATCTAAGAGGATGTCCTCTTCAATGTGGGATCAATTTAGACATCCTCTTTGAAAGAGGAAGAGGAAGACTTCCTCTATTTTTAGAGGAAGTACAACCTAGGCCCTTGTGCCAATTAGTCATACATTTCCACCATGTGGCATATAATTTGTTTATTTTTTATTTTTTGGTCATTAAAAAATTAAGAGAGGATAAAAAAGAGAATCCTCTTTGATGTGGGAAAAAAATAGAAGAAAACTTAGGAGGAGGATGAAGATAGTGGGAAATGAGGTGTCAAAAATATAGAAGGAAAGAGAGAAAATAAGAGGAAGTTAACATACTCTTCAATGTGTATGCTCTGAGTCGCTGATCTCTTGATTTTGCTACTGCTAACGTGCGCGGTCTTAGGTTTTGCTGATTGGTCAAGCACTGGCAGCGTAGATTCTTTTGTCTCCACTCTCTACTAGTGCGTTGATTATTTTTGTTATTTTTAAGTTGTTCTTTGTTCCACAGCCCTTTTATTCTAGTACTCATGTAGTAATGTTTAAGGTTTAGATGAATAGATACCCTTTAAAGTAAAATGAGATTTGATTGATGGGACCATACAAAAAATTAATGTAAAAAATATACTCTTTTATTCCGCCTATAGCTTCGTTTTCATTATAATACTCCTCACATATATTAGAGAAAGGGGAAATATAGGCTGAATAGAATTGAGTAGTACATTTTAATATATTAAAAGGAACATTTAATTACTGTTGATAAATTCACTTAATTTGTTTTATAAGGACAAATTGTTTGATAACGCTGGCTAGGGGAATGTGGTGAGGATACTAGTGTGTAGTTATGGTTGTGGGTAGGATAAGTTGGGATGGGCATATTAAGCGAAGAGAAAAAATTGAATTATTTGGTGTCATTATATATGTTAGGGCTTTTTTTTATAAAATTAGAGAATTTATTATATAATAAGACAATTTTATTGCAGACATACTTAAAATAAAAAGGAAGTAGACATTGAGTAGTGGTCACCAACCAAAAGACACTAGATATGTTCGTATGTTTCACGTGGTTATATATATATATATATATATATATATATATATATATATATATATATATATATATATATATATATATATAAAGTCAAGATCCGGTGAGAACTCCTATATATTTGAGGATTGAGGATTTGTGAATACAATATCACAAGTTCTTCAATAAAATATCACGAAAAATCAGACCTTTGTCAAAAAAAAAAAAAAATTTTTTTTGAAAAAAAAAAAAAATTCACAGGTGTTTTTTTTATGTGATATTTTATCGAATAACATGTGATATTGTATTGAAGAACCTCTGATATTGTAACACAATCCTCAATCCTCAAAAAGATAGTGTATCCTCACATGATCCCATTCCTATATATATATATATATATATATATATATATATATATATATATATATATATATATAGGCGGGATCTCGTGAGTTTGATTTTTACGGTGAGTTGTGAGTTTAAAAAATCTAAACCATTAAATTAATATAAGATCTATGCCTCAGATCTAATCCCGTCATGTCCAATAAGTTGAACCTCCCAACAACTCAACCAGTATTCTTTTACGTCTAAAAACATTATTTTGTCCAAATTTATTTCTCTCTCCTCTCATCTTTTCCACGCACTTTGCAATTGATTCAAATCATTTTTACAAAAAACTCACAAATCATACTACAATTCAATCAATTAAAAACAAAATCAAATAATCCAATTGTGAAAGGCACCATTAACCTTGATATCTGCATAATTGCATATTCAAAGAACTAACACCACCACCTACAGGGCGTCATTAACCCTCCCTTAATACAAACCTTACGCCCTAATTGATTCCAACAATGATTCCGGAATCTTCTTCATATCACCATGGATTTCAGGGAATTTGTCGAAGTATATCGGCGCGTGCATCGCTTCGAATACTTGTTCGACAGCGTTTGTGACGAGATGTCCGATTCCGTCGCCCGGAATTAAGGTTACGGGTCGTGGAGTGCCATCGCCGGGTCGGGGCATGTAGGTTACAGATCGGGTTGTCTGGGATTGGTAGAGTTGGGATTTTGAGGAGATTTGGGAAAGGCGTTTGAGGATTGGGAAAGGTGTTTGAGGATTGGGAGAGATTTGGGAAAGCTGAGCCAATATCACCTTTACTGAGTTTAGGTCCAAAATTCTTAACTACCGACACAGTGGTAAGTGAACAACGCCTATCTTTTGACTGTACAGGTCGCTTAATGAACTACTGCTGTTGACACTTGACACTTGACAAGTCGACATCTTCTTGGACTCCTCTCTGCTATGAACCAAAGCTATTTACAAGCCTGCTGCTCTATTTGCAAGCCTAAAGCCTGCCTGTTGGTTTTCACTTGTAATTGTGTCCACCTTAAAAACAGTTTAGTTTGTGTATGGTAGGGATTATGTTTCTTAGACTCTAATCAACTTCCTAATATCGGCTGAACTTGACAGCCAAGTCTGCTATGGCTTTGCTTATGTAGTTATGATTTATGTAGCCTTTTAACCGATGAATTTAACCGATGAATTTAAGGTCTAATGCATGTTAAATTATTCCAGTGTTGTTCAGTGTCTTTTTTTCAAGAGATTCCCAAAATTGGTTGATAATTGAGTACACCTTGATCCCGAATGGCAACGGTTTCGTCAGTTAGTTCCCTGCCACCAACTAATCTTAAGATGGCAAGACGACCGTAACTGATAGCTAGATGAGTTCTGTTAGTGTTTTCTATTTCTTACTTGTATTTAGTAGTTTATGATGTTGATTTACTGGTTATAATCAGAATAACAACACAATAATAGCAAAATAACACCAGAATAACATCGGAATAACAACATAATAATACCAGAATAACAACACAATAACACAGGAAAAAAAGAGAAAAAAAAAATTAAAGTAGTAAAAAAAATCAAAGTGACACCGGAATAACATCACAATAACACCAGAATAACAGCACAATAACACGTAATATAAAAAAGAGTAAAAAAATCAAAGCAGTAAAAAAAATCAAAAGTGACACCGGAATAACATCACAATAACACCAGAATAACAGCACAATAACATGTGGTAAAAAAGTAAAAAAATCAAAAGTAGTAAAAAAAATCAAAGTGACACCGGAATTACATCACAATAACACCAGAATAACAGTAACACCAGAATAACAACACAATAACATGTGGTAAAAAAAAGAAAAAAAAATCAAAGTCGTAAAAAAAAAATCAAAGTGACACCGGAATAAAATCACAATAACAGCAGAATAACAGTAGAATAACAACACAATAACACGTGGTAAAAAAAAGAAAAAAAATCAAGGTCGTAAAAAAAATCAAAGTGGTACCGGAATAACATCACAATAACACCAGAATAACAGCACAATAACATGCGTTAAAAAAAAGTAAAAAAATCAAAGTAGTAAAAAAAAATCAAAGTAGTAAAAAAATCAAAGTGACATCGGAATAACATCACAATAACAGCAGAATAACAGTAGAATAACAGCACAATAACACGTGGTAAAAAAAAAAAATCAAAGTCGTAAAAAAAAAATCAAAGTAACAGCAGAATAACATCACAATAACAGCGGAATAACAATAACAGCACAATAACATGTGGTAAAAAAAGAGAAAAAAAACCAAGTCGGAAAAAAAAATCAAAGTAAAAAAAAAGCACAATAACAGCATAATAACACGAGGTAAAAAAATAAGTGAAAAAAAAATTCAAGTAAAAAAAAATCTGGTACAAAAAGAAAAAGAAAAAAAGGTAACATAATGAGAAAATTTGAGAAAAACATAAGTGAAAAAAAAAAATCAAAGTTGTAAAAAAAAAGCATAATAGCACGAGGTAAAAAAAAAAGGAGATGAAAAAAAAGTAAAAAAAAAAGAGTAGCGCTAGAAAAAAGAGAAAATAAGTAAATGACAGTGATTTTATATGACATGTAAGATTAGATGTTGACCATTCATCTCTAATATAATCTAGTGGCTGAGATTTCCAAGCACAAACTCACAACTCACCATAAGAAACAAAACTTACAAGAACCTAACTCTCTCTCTCTCTCTCTCTCTCTCTCTCTATATATATATATATATATATATATATATATATATATATATTAAAATTACAGTGTCCGTCATTGATCAAAGTGATAAATTTACTCATCGTTGGTGCTCTCTCGAATGGTAAACGACTACTAGTTAAGAAATTCGCTTTATTTTCATAGATACAACGATTGAAAGCCGGACTTCATAATAATTCAAGGGAGTAAAGCATACAAAAAAGACCCAAAGTATCACAAAAAAGTGTTATAAGAGCATCCGTAAAGGTGAGATTCCCCATATTTTCTCTTTCCTTCTCTTATTCGTTCATCTCATTTTCCACTAACTTTTCCATTTACCCTCCCCAATTTATATCTACATCTATGCAACAATGGGGTTACCCAACAATATTAATTACACCCAAAAATTTGGGAGCCTCTGTAACACCCTCATCTACCAAGGAGCCTTAACAAGACCTTCCCCAGCAGATAAGGGCGTTGCCATCTCGGTTGCCCGAGGACAGTAATAATCAAACTTCGATAAAAGAACAGTTATAATAAATTACAAGTGATTTAAACCAAACAAAAGATACAACTCGCGATAACTAACAACTAGGTGAAACTATTTCTGCCAAGACTCGTGGTATACTCGTCCCTCCAAGCACTCAGCTACGATCCAGACATCAACCTGCTGAAACCGACTGCTCACCATAGTGGATCACGACACACACAACACAAGAAGACAACACAACAACACCACACAAGGTTAGTAACTGAAGGAACAAATACAAAAGCAGGCACAACAAATACAGCAACACACATACACCACCTCCAATCACCCACACATCTCTGACTGCCCGAAGGTCCAGTCCTGCCGGATTACCAATCGCAACTAGTAATCCACACCGCCAGTGGAGGACCGCAACCGTTCCCACCTAAGCCTCGCTCATCTCATCCGAGCGATAACCCATGTTACTTAATGTGTACATCCCCTTCTGTGGCGGGTTCCACAGAGGGTTATCAAGGGCGTGAAGTCACTCCCGCAAGTGATCCCACTCAGCCGAGGATGCACCTCGAGAATCACAGACAAACAATCGCCACCAACCACATTATACAACAACAACGGTCAGCCATAACCAATCTACACCACCAACAACGACACTCACTACAAGAATTTCGTTCTCGGGCTACCAAAGTAGGCGACGGAAAAGCGTGGTCGCGTAATTGGCGACTGAAAAAAAACTCGGGCGACTGAGTTTCGTCGCCAATTTGGCGACTGAGTTGGCGACTGAAACTTTGCGAATAGCGACCGATTGACGTCGCTAATTTGGCGACCGAGGCTAATTCCGTCGCCAGTTTCCGTCGCCCGCCCAATTACTTTATACCGCCCAGATTTCCTTCCCATCTCTCTTACTTTACGAATTCATTTAAAAAAAAAACAAGAGGCGACACCAAGAGACCCGACGCCGCTTCCACTTACATCCACCGCCCCTACCCTCAACGCCACCCCACTCAACGTCACCCCACCACCCCGACTTCACCACCGGCGACCACTAAGACCCCACCACCAACGACACTAATTTCATTTGAAGGTATGTATTTTTGTTTATAATTTCAATTTCTTAGATTAATTTTAGTTTTTTTTTTGTTTAATTTATCATTTTAATTAGTTTATTTAGTATATTAGTGTTCTTAGTATGTTAATTTTAAGATAGTTTTAGTTTGGTTAGCATAAATTAATTATAGTTTAGTTAGTATTAGTGTTGTTAGAATATGTTAATTATAGTGTAGTTTTTTATTTAATTTGTTTGTTGAATTTGTTCTTGTAGTTAGTTATTTGGATGTTGTTATGATGTTTAATTAGTTAGGGTTTGTATAAATTGATAATTAGGGGGAATAGGAATTGGGGGTTTTTGTGAATTTGGTAATATTATTTGAATTAGGGTTGTAATTGACAATGTATTGGTGATTTTGATGATGTTAGTATACTTAATTGACAAAAGTTAGTCTAATGTTAGTATTGGTGAATTTACCAAATTAGTATAATGTTAGTATAATTTTGTATTTAATTATGTTAATATTGATGAAGGTGGTAAATTGGTATATATAATGTTAGTATGATATTACTTTAGTAAATTGCTAGTCTTGTTAAAAACTAAGAAGTGTAATGTTGTATGAGTTATATTGTTAAAAATTGTTGTTTGGAATATTTTTTAGATTAAAATGAAGAGATCGGAACACAAATGGATGTACGAAGATAGGGTAGATAAGTGGAAACGTCCCACCGGTAGATTTGTAAAGGGGGTTCTTGAGTTTATTGAGTTTGCTAAACAACAAGATGGATATGATTTTGTAGAAAATAAACTTAAGTGCCCTTGTAGTAAATACAAAAACTTGAAATATTTTCATTACATTCAAGTAGAAGAACATCTTTATACAAATGGGTTTTCTCCAAATTATTATAATTGGATTTGTCATGGAGAACCATATTCTCCAATTACCGAGCAACCTCAACCAAACAAAATGATAACCCATATAGAAATATGGTATTTGATGCTTTGGAGTTTAATACTTTTAATTAGGACAACCACGAGCCTATCATTGAACAAGAACCAAACCCACGAGCAAAATCCTTTTTTGAAATGTTAAAGGCTTCAGAAAAACCTTTATGTGAAGGGAGTATAATGGCATTGTTACACGCCGCCTAACCTTAAAATGCGAGTTTAATATGCCATTTAATGTCGTTGATGCTATTGCGTCTTTGCTTGAGGGCGCTATCCACGACAATAACGTCATGACCCGAAGTTTCTATAATACCAAAAAAGTAGTTAAAGGCCTTGAGTTTCCGCATCAAAAGATTGATGCATGTCCTGAAGGATGTATGCTTTTTTGGGGAGATGATGCTTTGCTTGACAAGTGTAAGAAATGTCAAAGGGGTAGATATGAGACAAGTGAGGGAGATATTGTTTTGAAGGGAAAAGGCAATAAGGGTAATAAGACGGGTCAAAAGAGTAAGAAACCAATATCACAAAACCAATTAATTTATTTTTCTCTTGCTCCAAGACTTCAAATAATGTATGCAAAAAAAAACATTGCTGAACAAATGAGATGGCACAAAGAAAATCCTCGTACACCGGGGAAGATGTGTCATCCGAATGATGGAGAGGAATGGAAGCGTTTTGATAAGATTTACCCTGATTTTGTCGAGGAACCCCGCAATGTTCGACTTGGCATATGTACGGATGGATTTGCCCCTTTCACCCAATTTGGTAAACCTTACTCTTGTTGGCCCGTGATAATCACTCCATACAACTTACCACCTTGGTTATGTTTGAAAAGGCAGTTTATCTTCTTATCGCTAATTATTCCCGGGCCTAATAACCCAAAAGCCAATTTGGATGTTTATTTACAACCATTGATAGAAGAGTTGAAACATTTGTGGGAAGTTGGTGTGAAAACATATGATGTGTCCTTGAAGCAAAATTTTCAACTAAGAGCTTCACTTTTATGGACCATAAATGATTTTCCCGCCTACGGTATGCTATCTGGATGGTTTACCGCGGACAAAAGACATGCCCTTGTTGCATGGATAAGAGCAAAGCATTTTGGCTTCCTAATTCCAAAAAAATAAGTTGGTTTGATTGTCATATAACCTTCTTATCGGATAGACATCTAAATAGAAGGAACAAAAAAGCTTTTACTAAAGGTAAGGAGGTGCTTGATGATGCTCCGGATCGGCTACCAGGGGATGAGTTATGGGAGTTGATTTGTGATTTGCCATCTACTGTTGATGGTACTGAAGAAGAGTTTAAAGAGTTGAAGAAAAAGAAGAGCAGTAGGTTTAAAAGAAGCATTTTCTGGGACCTTCCGTATTGGAATATATTGTTACTCAGGCACAACTTGGATGTAATGCACATAGAGAAGAATTTCTTTGAGCAACTCATTCATATGATTATGGATGTAGAAGGTAAATCCAACTCTAGACAACCAACAGTACTGAGTAGGAAAACCTACTTTTAGCAAACCGCAGCGATCCCGCGCACGACCGCAAGACTGTGGGAAATAATCTGTATACTTCCCTTAAAATTAAAGGATTATAACGAATTTAATGATGACGATCACTAGTCATAAAATAAAATGCATAAACAAAAGAAGAGGATTCAGAAATAACCTTCGGTCCTAGCAAATATGGCCTAAGAACAATATCAAAATTGATATTCGCCTATTAGTTGCACCCAAGACGATATGAGATATGCCCTTTGATAATGCTAGAATCGATCCAAATTTTCTGTAAAAATTTTGGTTGTTTTTTTGTGTTTTTCTGATGAGGGAGGAGGCTAGGTTAAAAGAGAATTAGGGTTGAATAATGATCACCCTATTCTACTTATTGTAACCGAAATATGGGAGTGAATTAGGGAGATTTAATCTTCCCTAATTCGGCCCACTATAACCGAAATAAGGAGTATAATCTCCTTATTTGTGGTTATTCCAAAAATGTATAAAATGTGTTAAAATTGCCATCTAGTGAGGATCGAACCCATGACCTCTTGGTTTGTGTACCCTCACTATTACCACTATGACACATTCATCTTGTTGATATTAAATATAACCGATTACATTTAATTACGAATTAACAGATTAATTCGTCCAAGCTAACATTACATACATTTAATTAAATATAACTTATTATATTTAATTTACGAGTTGACAGTTAATTCGTCTCAACTAATATTATTTAATCTTCATTAAATAATTGTCTCATCAACACATTGCTTAACTGTTTAGTCATATTAGGCATCAATGTGATCATATTTCTATAATCACATCTCTCAAACACATCCTATAGGTGTGACCTTTAGGGACCAGTTGATCACCGCCATCTGTATGATAATAACGTCAAACTTTCTAGCAAGCCAACCGTTATTAGGTAAACGTTAATCAACTGATTAAATATACGAAGTATACCCTTGTGAACCTGTAAGAGATTTACAAATGTTATCACACTAATTTGTGGAGGACACAAGCTCCAACAAAGACAACAAGCAATCACCATAACCACCTATAACAACCAGCATAACCATCTATTACTACTACCAATATCATAACTGAAGTCAAGGGAGACGATGACGATGATGACAACATACCTATACGAAGCAATCCGGCGTCAAGACCGCTACCCGACTCAAGAATCCCATCCCTCTGGTGTAACCACTCTCAAAATCCTCAAGGACATGGCCCATGGTGGAGGAGAAGTGAAATGACGGCATCTAGGTTTAGGAATAAAGGTGGAGAAATGATTTGGGTTTCACGATTTTACGATTTATAATTCCCCGCTGAACTCACGTTACTCGATCGAGTAGGCAACTTACTCGATCGAGTGACTAAGCTACTCGATCGAGTAGCCTCCGCTAGATCGAGTAACAACAACTCCAAAGGGCTGTAACATCACAAGGTTAACTCGTAAGGTTTCCGAAGGTTTAGATAGGTGTCTAAGGTCAGTCAACGAGTCTCTAAAAGGACGGGTATTACAGTCTTCCCCCCTTAAAAAGAACTTTGTCCCCGACGTTCAACTCATCCTCCCCCCTCGACACAAGGCAAAGGAATCACGGTAACCTACCTCTGTCCATCCCGACAAGGACCAACACAACCGTTCATGAATACCACCCCGATATGAATGTTCATCAACCATCATCATCATCTATCTTAGCACAACTCACTCAACACGACTTTCTCTCAAATCATCTAACTTTCTATCAATTCCCCAAACATGCATTATATAAAAGAACAACCAACTCGACTATCACTTGCACTATCTCATGTCATTACACAAATATAGATCAACACGACTATCTGTTTATTCCTCCATCAATTACTTGTCAACAATCATCAATTACCAAACACTCAAAAGCAGTAGATTATCGATCACTTACCCATAGACAATATATCATTCATTTACATTAATTTCTTTAAGTCATTTCTATTACTCAAACACACAACAACAATTCGATTATTTAACAAATACCATTCAACTATATAACAACATGTGAACAATGATTTGGAAACGAGATACAACAACGTGATAAATTTAATCAACAATGCCGATCATTATACAACAATCATTTAACAATTACTCAAGCAACTACTCAAAATACTATGAGATTGTCATAATTTTGTCATTTTCCATACGACATTACTCTTCCCCTCTTAAAAGGAACTTCGTCCCCGAAGCTCACCATCCAAACAACTGTAACTATTACACAAGGCGATAAATTTTTATTCCATATTGACATTACGAACAAATCATATTATACATTGAGACCCACAACGACCGTGATACTTCCTTGACATTACATAGATATGATTCATTTATATGAAAGCCATCGGAATAGTGAACAATAAAATTACGCATTCTGTCATACATTATCATACATGACATCGAATAATTGAGTATGCGACCACACTAATTATGCAACAAGAATTATAACGACCATACGACATGTTACTTGAGGTAATTCAATCTAGTGTGCAAATTGTATAAACCATTCTTAAATTGTTTAAACAACATATTTATATACAAGCTCATAAACCACACTTGAGACACGATGTTGCTGTCAATCACCAAAAGAAGGAACATTAATCACAAGGACCACAAGCTTGAAGATCCAAACAAGTTTTGAAACGGAATAACCATCATACAGTGGCACTCGATCGAGCTCGTGAGGTACTCGATCGAGTTGACGTTACTCGATCGAGTTCATCAGTCACTCGATCGAGTACTTCGAGATCAGAATGCAATTCTAAATCACTCCTGAAGTTACTCGATCGAGTGAGGGGCACTCGATCGAGTAGCCACAGGTCGAAATTCTCCAAATGCGCACTTTGCATAGCCAAGGACACATATGTAAGTCGGAATTTCAATTCCGGCACCAACCACCTGCATAACAAGTCCTAAAAACATCCAAAATAAGGCCTTATGGCAAAATACAAACCGAAATGTAACAACAATCCAAGTACCAACAATCCAAGTACTAACTATGACAAATCCACGGGAACGAGTATATATAAAACAAGACCTAAGAGACAACCATCACTCCACGGCCGGCTCCTCCATCTCCTTATCGCCACCACCTCCTCCGGATGTGCTCGCTCCAGCTGTACCCTTACCCTCGATATCAACAGTGCCAGAATTTTCTCCCACTCGCCATGGTGCCAAGCAACCGTAGGGGTAACTCTAAGGCTCTCTCCAAGTAGTCCAATCCACACCGAAGGAAATGAAAGACCCCGCTGTCATCTCCAACACCTCTCCACCACACCGGTTGGGCCGCCTTCGTACCAATGCCCTGAACATAAGCCATCTAATGTAGGTTCCGGAGCGTCAAAGTGGCAGACACTCTCTCCGTGAGCTCGCTCACTTGCATCTCAGGGCTGAAGAACAAAGGGTAGATGGGAAACTGATACTGTGTAGGCACGTGCTGCTCTGGCTGGGTCTCAACAACCCTCTCCCTCACCCGTCTCGGTCCCCTCCCCACCCTATGGTGCCTATCCTTGGGTCTAGCCTGCTCCTTCTTAGTCGGCTCTTGCATCACCTCCAGAAGGTCATCACCAATGAGGTAATACTGCCGCGCAGGAGCCTCCTCCTCATCATCGGAGTCCGCTGCCACTACCGCCGCCGTCAAGGGCTTAGTCGCAGGAAGGTGCTCGGGGTCAGGTACCTTAATCCAGCTCATACCCCAAACTCTTCAGGCCAACCCACCACCATCCAAAGTTCTCAACCATTTATGGTCGAGAAAGTACTCACGGTCCAAGGTAGGCATAGACGGGGCCAAAGGTGTAAGGGCCGAGGTGGCCTTAAAGGTGGCCATACGCTCCGCCAACCGTGTGGCAATGGCACCACAACTCAAGTATCGGGTCCCAGAGGTGGCCATCAAAGCTAAGCTAACACAGACTATGGCCGGAGCACTATAAGAAACTCTCGGGGCTCAGTTGGGGTTAAGGTAGGCAACAAGAAACATCACCTCATGTGAGTTAAGCTTACTCACATCCTTCCGATCATAGAGTAGGCAAGTCAAGGCACGAAGAAAGATCTTCAAAGTGATATGTTGCACATCATTTATCAACATGTTGCTAGAGGTGGGGGCACTCTTACTGGTAAAGCAGGGCATGTAACTACTGGCTCCCTATTCAGTCGGGATATCCCTAAGGGCTCCCTTCTCCGGTCGGGCAAGGCCAAGGTGGGTAGCGAACATGTCCATAGTCAAGAGGAAACTAGTGTTCATGAGATGAAATTGGACGGTCTTAGCCGCCGCGTCATAGAGAAAAGAGCTCATGAACTCCAAAGTCAAGAAGGAGTAGGAATGTTTCGTAAGACGATATAAACCAGTCAAACCAAAGGTCTCAAATATGTGCCTCACATCCGTGTCTACCTTAAGGTCCTCTAAGATGGTGGTGTCGATACAATGGGTTCGTTTCATAGGAAGTTTTTGTAACTCGACAAAGGCCTCTCTTTGCTTAAAGTCAGCAAAGACAACGGTGGGGTACTTAGGCACGAGTGGTACTGTGGGTCCTTGGCTTCCTTCCCCAACCTCGGGTTCGGAAGCCCTCCCCCTCTTACTCTGACGGGTACCAACAGCAGGTCTCGGCATCTGTTTCATCACGTATTTTTTGGCACACAAACGGACACTTACTTGTAGAAAATAAACTTTTCATGCATATTTATGAAAGAAGGCACGACTAAATACACACTTCACCAAAACAATCTAGAAGGTTTAAACATGCTACTTCAAAAATTCATAACAGACGGTCTTGATAGCTTTCAAATTATGCAGGTTGTAACATCAATTAACAAACCATTTAACAAATTAAGGTATTAATCTTTTCAAAATAGCTTCACAAATAGACAATTATCAAAAGAATTGGGGCGAATTTCAGTTTGGGGCACTTTTAAGAGGGAGTTTTAAGACAAAATTTCTGGTAAAACTAGTCAAAATCAACACCAAATATGATACCCACAACGTACATTACTTAATTTTCCCCTTTTTATACTCAAAAGACAAACAAAAATTCAATTTGAATCTCAAACCCTAGAAATTTCGGTCCACATAAACCCCATATTGATTCGATTTTTCTACTTCTAGAATCAATAATCAACATTCTAGAGCAATTATATCATATTACAAAAATTATAAGCAAGAATGCATGGATACAAATCGAATTTTCAGAATAAATTCAACACTTTATATGGTTCTAATTGATTAAAAACAAAGAAAAGGGTGAACATTTTTACCTTGAATGATTAGCAAATGGAAAGGGCGAATTAAACAAGAAGGAAAACCCAGGAAACAAGCACAAATTCACCAAAGGTTTGATAGAAAAAGAGAGATGATAGAAGTTAGGGTTTAGAGTTATGAGGAAATAAGAGAAGAAAGGAATTGAGAAAGGTATAAGAATCCCGTGTAACTGCGGGTACTGTAGCACTTACTCGGTCGAGTAAGTAGGGTACTCGATCGAGTGGCCTCTACTCGATCGAGTTGGAGCTAGTCGATCGCGTTTTCGCTGGCAGTTCCAACTTTTTCGATCTTATAACTCCTTAACTAGATCGAGTAAGGTCTACTCGGTCGAGTAGACACTTGTACTCAGTCAAGCAAGATCAGGTACGAGGTCAAAAGTTACGAGTATAGTTAACGATTTCTGCAAAACAATAACTCGTGTCGATTCCAAAGTAAATTTGGAAATTGTCACAGATTATTTCATCCAATCACGACACATTATTACTACTCAAATGTAACACAACTACTTCATCCAAACATTACACATATCATTTCCTCCTATAACACACATTATGTAAGACAATTCGCTATACTATCACCTTATTCACATATACAATCAACACATTATTCCACGTTGCTTATGCATTTACAAATTTGATTATTCGACTTATGTTTACACTACACTAAGCATCCATCGAGCAATAACTATCATATCTTACTCAAATTTGCTAAACTTCCACCAAGTCACAACAATTCATCCATGGCAATTCCAATTACCACTTGTCAACCGTTATTAACTAATACGCATACAAAGAATCACAACTCATTATTATCATCACATTATCCAACACTATCATGCAACTATCTGTAGACACCTCGTTTCTGCACCTCCCGCAAACCACCCGGTGATGATTGGGCCGCATGTTTGATTCGCGGAACGATTTGTGACAGTTCGTAAGGTTATCGTCAAGTGTTTGCTCAAATATTAATGTCGACCTCTTATTTGTCATCTACGTCCTGATACGGTCGTTTTGGCAGTAATTAGAGTACATTCGGAGTCCGGGTCAAAAACCGTCTCCATTTTCTGATAGCTGTTAAATCCCGAGTCAGAATGTTCTGGTATGTTCCGGATATTTCTATTCCATATTTCATAAATTTTATCTTTTGGCAAATAATATCCCGTAATATTCAAAAGATAGTCGAATTATTTCCGTCCTACCATAACTCAAACACGGAAATCTTTCTTCAAATAGAGAGAAACCTCCTGGGAATGACGCAGACAGCGCGCGCGCCTCTTCCAAGGGACGCAGTGGCTGCTGCGCCTCTTCCCAGGCCCTTCTTTGCATGATTTACGTATCTTTTTTATATCTTTCCGAGATTCACTTCCAAAGAGTCTCCGAAACCCTATTCCTCCGCGTGATTAGTATAAATAGGAGCTTTCGTTCCTCATATTCCTCACGCGAGTGTCCGCCCTTCTCTTCTCCCTTTGCATTCTAGACTTCGTTCTTACTAATTGGCGCCTACGTGCTTGGACTCCCGACCACGTAAGCTCGGATCCTTCCGGGTACCAGCCTCTCCGTTTGCATGACCGACCAATTTGACCAACTACACTTAATCAACTAAATTAATCAATCGTTTTCCTCTTACGAGGGCACTTTCCTTGCATTCGCGTCGAGCATTCACTAGTCGATATCTTAGTTCATCTCGTTCCGTCAACATGTAAGTCTGAGGGTGTATAATCCTTATTTATTTATTGTATTTTATTTATCGTACCACCATTGTAAGATTTATGTCGAATACACCATTAAAACCGATTTCTAAAACCGTGCTTTAAAACTCTGTTTTGCGGATTTCCAGTAGACAGACGTCGAGAAAAGACGCAAAGAATCGCTGCGCCTCTTCTTGAGGAGCGCAGCTTCTGCTGCGCCTCTTCGTGAGGCCGCCGCATTCTCGCTTCTTTTCTTCTTCCCCGTCCTCTGTAATTCGTGTGTTTTCTTATTTGTTTTAATATATTTGTTCTTTAATTCTTTCACATGATAGTTTAATAATCATATGCATATTATTCATTCATCATTAACATGTTTTAATTGTCATAAATCCGACTTAAATCCTAAATAATCCAATATTTACGGGTTTTCGTCATTAAATTCAAACCCGGATTTTGGAGATTCAATTTGTTCATATTGGGTTTCTGGGATTCATCGTTGATATATTTTCATCTGTTTATTCATTAATTCGTCATCATTCATCATGTTTAGACTAGTTAATTGATTTTAATAGAGGACTCATTCATTAACATCGTTCCTTCATGTAATTAATCCGTTTAATTCCGTCTCATCCATGTTTATCGCTTTCATGACCATTAATCATATGTAAATAATCCATTAAATCACCTTCATCCGAGTCAATTATCTAATCAATCCTTAAAATCAACAATCAACATTAACGATTTGCGATTCAAACTACGCCGAACTCACCACCCTGAAACAGACGCAAAGAATCGCCGCGCCTCTTCCAGAGGGCGCGATCTCTGCGCTGTTCGAGATGAGTTCTCACCCCAACGCCGTTTCTGCCTTGACCTAGTTTAATTAGTTTACGTAATTAACTAACTAATATCCGTATTATCGCTAATTCCTGTTCGTTGGTTCTTTCTTTTATTCTTTTATTTCTTTTTCTCAAATCATCCGTTTTAGAGGTATTTTCGACATAAATCGCCTATTCCAATGTAATTATTGTAATTTTCATTATTGTATTTCTTTCATTGTTTGTATGTTTTCACATGTAATTGAATATTAAAATCCTACTTCGACCTAATTGTATGCTAATTAATTGTTCACCGACTTAGTTAAATCTTCACATGTTAGGATTAATCTATGGATGTTGCATTGCATGCATATAGCCGACGATATATCGAGTATAGACAACTTCCCTAATCATTAGTAGAGGCCGCTATCGAGGCGGGCGGGATTAGGTGTTCGATCAAAAGAGCTTCCTAATACGTACCCTCACCCCTTACTCCAGATCTCCGTGAGCACCCGTGTTCATTGGCATCCACGAGAGTCATTCTAGACATAGAATGCTAAGGGTAACGATTGCTTAGTGTTCATGTCACTACTTTGTGTCTTGACATGACACGAGGTATTCGAACAGTTCCAATTTCCCATAAAAATTGGTGGCGACTCCTTACAAAATGCAAACGCTTGTTCCCTCGTTTCTCACCAAGCGCCCCCGTGGGCGGCCCGCCGTCCACAGTTTGGCGACTCCGCTGGGGATATACACTTACGTGTAGCTAGGGTGAAACTTGAACAAGGTTAGGGAATAAGTTTGTACAAGACAATCGTCGGTTTTCATAACTCGGTCTTCCTAGATCGTTTAATTCGGCCTTCCTAGGCCCAACCCAACCCATTCGACCAATCGTCCCGTCTAAACGGTCCTAATTCTTATTTGGGCCTAAGGATGGATAGCGATTGACGTCATCCATACCATGATGCTTACTCTTGTTTGTATCAAGGGCCTTCACTACTTGAGGAAATGGACTAGGAATCGGCCTTACTCTTGTTTGGCACGAGCCTCTCCACAGACTTCGGGTTTGATGGTTCGGTATGGCAACCCACCCTTTAAACCAAAACCCTTTTAAATGCACTCAGCATCCCGTTATAATGCTTGTATAAATGTGTAAACCTTACGTGATCACCACTTCTAAAACAAAACCATGACGAATTTTCAAAAATTCAAAATCTTCATTTTCAAAACAAAGATTTCGAAAAAAAAATAGGCCTTTAATTAGCGCAAAATCCGGTCAAAACTCTGTCCGTTTGTCAAGTCAAAATTCGGGCCACAAGCCCATTTCAAAACCTCACTTCGAGTCCACTCCTACAACTACACTACAGTTGACTAGGACACACATTTTCAAAGACCTTGTCTTTCTTCAAAACTCACTCAACACAAGTGGCACACACCCACTTCACGAGTCAAACCTTTCCTCTTTTAGCAAGCGTGATAGAATGGTCGATCGTGTTTTGATTCGTCGCCGATCTCTTATCCAGTTTCCAAGATGCCTGGGTCAAGTGGTGAAACGAACCTCCAGCAAATTCAAGAAAGTAATGATCGAATCCTGGCCGCGATAACCCAAATGCAAATCACTCAAGAACAAACCTATGACCGCCTTGAGCTTATCGAATGCCGTATCTTTGATGTAGAGGGAAAGCTGCCTCCCCCTCAAGGTGGAGTACTACAATTTTCCGATGACGAGTCTAAAGATGAGAATCCTGCCCTAGGAACAACCGCAGCTGAGAAAAGACTCCAATACCTAGAGGAGCAATTGATGTACCTTAAGGGGGATGACATTTATAGGGAGAACAATCGCAAGTATGAAGCCGTCAATTCCAAATTGCCCACTAACTTTAGCATGACGGATATCCCTAAGTTTAAAGGACATGAGAACCCTTTGAACCACATCCGCGCCTTCAAGGACTACATGTCTATCAAAGGCATCAAACCCGAGATGTTCTTAAGGATCTTTCCTTCATCTCTTGATACCATCCCAAAGCAATGGTTCTACACTTTAGATCACAAAAAGGTCGCTACTTGGGAAGACGCTGCGATCGAGTTCTCGAAACAAGACGCGCGGATAATGCCGAAATCCAAGTCAACATGCGTACTCTAGAGGTTCTTACCCAAAATGACAAAGAAGGATTCACCGACTTCCTAAGTAGGTGGAGGAAGACTAGTACTCAACTAGTTGAACGCCCGGATGAGGCTACTCTCGTGGAAAAGTTCGTGGATAATCTCAAACCCATATATGCCAACCATTTGAGATATCAAAACATCAAGACCTTCAAGGACTTAACTGTACTAGGGACACGAATCGAAGATGACATCCGTAAAGGACTCTTGTCCAAAACGGTAGGTCGAGGATATCAAGGGTCCACGAGTCGTTCATACGGCTCTACTAGCAAGACCGACGAAGTTAACCTTCTCGAGCCATCCAAGAAGACTAGCCCACCAAGGAAGTTCACAAACCTTGGGGATACATACTCCAACGCTCTAAAAAGGCTAATGAGGCAAGGTAAACTCCAACCCATTGGACCTACTCCCGAACCTGAAAAGAAGTCCAAATTCTGGGATGAAAACTCCTACTGTGAATACCATAGGGGCAAAGGGCACGACACAGAAAAATGCTACAAGTTGAAACACGTGCTTCAGGATATGATCGAAGATGGTCGACTTCCAATTCCACCAGGAGGTAAGCCCAACAACACTCAGAATCCTCTTGGAGTTCTAGTGATTACAAGTGACGAATCTACCCTAGATTGCTCACACCTTATTTCTCCCACCGAAAATGAAATTCATGCAATTGAGAAAGAAAGGCTCTACTCTACTATCTCCCCTACCATCTCCGACTTCATCGCATGGGCAAGGAGTGTAGATAGACAAGTGTGGGAACTAGAAAACATGGTAACGACCTTACGCGATCCCAATGCCACGCCTAAAGAACGTGTACCACTGATCTTCTCTCAAAATGCTACTATGCAAGAAGTAGTCGCCGTGATTGATAAACTAGTCGATCAAATCATACGACTAGAAAGTGATATCATGAGGATGAAGGAACTAGCTGCAATCAATGGGGTTTGGGCCGATGACGATGAAGACGAATACCTCATTGAAAACTCCTTGGTCAAGGAAATAGTCCAAAATGGTGAAGACCAAGATGTGGATCACCTAACTCGTTCGGGTCGCCCATATCAAAGCACTACTCAAAACGGTCCAACCAATGTCATCACACCAAATGACAACGAAAACGACCCCACCAATCATTTGCTCAAGTAATTACAGAAGACCAAGGCTGATCTTTCAGTCTGGCAACTAGTGGCAAGCTCATTTCCGCATCGCCAAGCTTTACTGCAAGCTTTGGCCAAATTGAATGTAGCGCATAACTCTACTCCCGAAGATGTAGTCAACTTGGTCTTCCAAGAATCACCGAGGTTAAGTAATCCTATTACTTTCTCAGATGAAGACTTGCCACCTTTTGGCGCTAGTCACAACCTTGCTCTATACATCACCGTCATTTGTCTAAAGAAGAACGTGCCAATGACTTTGGTAGATGATGGCTCCGCGGTCAACGTCATACCCCTCAAAACGGCATACAAGCTAGGCATGAAGGAGTCGGATTGGACTCCCACCAATCAAGGTGTACGTGCGTATGACGGTACACGACGAAAAGTAGTTGGACTTGCTAGCCTAACCATAGCCACGGGACCAATCGAACGAAAAGTCAACTTCCAAATAGTGGACATCGAAGCTTCATTCAACACACTTCTGGGAAGGCCTTGGATTCACGCTTCCAAAGCGGTAACATCCACCCTTCACCAAAAGATCAAGATCCCACTAAATGGCAAAGTTGTGACGATCACCTCGTCACCCATCAAGGCAATAATTGAGAAGCAATCAAACAATCAAGTCCTTGCGGATCCCATATACGAACTTGGGGGCTTCCAAAGTGTGAACGTCATAGAAAGTGAGTTGGCACCATTATACTATAATCCCTACTCCAACTTGGTGGTCAACCACATACTCAAGTCTCAGGGATACTTCCCTGGAATGCCTTTGAACCCAATTCGGAAGAACACCTTCGCACCATACAAGAAAGGCAACTCGACAAGGATACCACTTGGACTAGGGTACAAACCCACCACAGAAGAAGTTCTCGAAATGCTCGCTCAAGTCCAAAATCGCAAGTACGTGGGAGTCCAAATGAGGCCATATCTCCCCACTTTAAATGGATACTTCGTTCAAGAAGGAAGTTCAGAACTCTTTCATGGATTTCCCGAACCTTGGCATTATCTTGAGAGGAAGTTAGCCGGAATCGAGATCTTTCACGATTGCTACTTCATTCCTCCCGAAACGGTTCCTACCGTCAAAACCCGTCAAGCACCTTGCTTCGACGAACACGCCGTTAGCCTACTGTTTGGAGAAGACCGATTCATTAGGGCCGCGCAGGATGAGATCATTACTATGATACTTCAGGACGGTCGCTTCAACCCCGCCGCGTTGATCACAGAAATCGACACAAAGCAGCAGAAAGGATGGAGAAAATCTATCAAATGGACCAACAACCAAGGAAGACTCTTCAAGCTCACTACTGGAGAAGGAGAGATGTTCAAAGGAGAACCAGAAGACGACAAGTTCGAGTCGGAGTCGGAGTCGGAGTCAGAGTCGGAGTCTAGAGAAGTCATTAGACAGTCTACTCCTGTTTTCATCCCCACTCCCTTCGTTTCTCCTAGCCTAGCATCGAGTAGTCACGGTAGTTCGGGGAATGCCCCAATTACTGTTCCTTTGCCGCCACTGACCATGGATCAGTTGGCTTCTTTGTTTCAACTTTACTAAAATCTTAATATGAATAAATCAGGTTCTGCTTACTCTCTGTGTTCTTTCGAGTACAATTCTGTTTATGATGATACTGAGGATGACCAAGACCCAGACTTGACCGAAATACCTCCCTACGTAGCCAAAGAAATATTACAGGAAGGGGAAGGAGGACCAGTAATAGAGGATACCGAACCCATCAACGTAGGAACCGAATTAGAACCCAAAGAACTTAGGATAGGGACTACCTTGAGCTCTACCGAAAGGGCCGATTTCATAGACCTCCTAAATGAATTCAAAGACGTTTTCGCTTGGTCCTACAAAGACATGCCAGGGATCGACAGGGATATCGCCGAACATAGGATTCCGATTAAGCCGGGTTTCAACCCGTGAAACGAAGCTTCGACGAATGAGAACCAAATGGGCTCTAAAGATTAAGGAAGAAGTTGATAAGCAATTCAAAGCCGGGTTCATCAAAGTTTCCGAGTACTCTGACTGGGTAGCTAACATAGTACCTGTGCCCAAAAAGGATGGGAGAATCCGTGTTTGTGTTGACTTCAGGGACCTAAACAAAGCAAGTCCGAAAGATGACTTCCCTCTACCTCACATTGACATATTAGTGGACAATACTGCAGACCACGCATTACTATCCTTCATGGATGGGTATGCGGGTTATAACCAAATCAAGATGGCCATGGAAGATATGCACAAGACCGCTTTCGTCACCCAATGGGGAACCTATTGCTATACAGTAATGCCATTCGGATTGATCAACGCCGGAGCTACATACCAACGCACCGCAACTACACTCCTACATGACATGATGCACAAAGAAGTTGAGGTATATGTAGATGACATGATCGTCAAATCCAAGGAAAGAGAGGGACACATTGCAAATCTTCGCAAGTTCTTCGCAAGGCTGCGAAAGTACAACATGAGACTTAATCCTCAGAAATGCACATTTGGGGTAACATCCGGAAAACTCCTGGGATATGTCGTTAGCCAACGCGGTATAGAAATAGATCCCTCAAAAATCAAAGCTCTGATCGAAATGCCACAACCTCAAACAGAAAAAGAAGTCAGGGGATTTCTGGGAAAGGTACAATACATAAGTCGATTCATATCGAAGCTTACCATGATTTGCGAGCCTATCTTCAAGAAACTCAAGAAAACAGACCACACCATGTGGGATGATGATTGTCAAAAAGCGTTTGACCGAATCAAGGAGTTATTGGCTAAACCACCAGTGCTCATGCCACCACAACGAGATCAACCTCTTGGTTTATATCTCACAAGAATGGCAAACTCGCCATGGGTGCTATCTTTGGCTCAAACCGTAGGAAGTGAAGAAAGAGCTATTTACTATCTAAGTAAGAAGTTCTTGGAATATGAGTGCAAATACTCGCAACTCGAAAAGACATGCCTCGCTCTTGTGTGGGCGACGAAGAAGCTACGTCACTACATGCTTAGCCACTCCGTCAAAATATATTCCAAAATGGATCCAGTCAAATACCTCTTCGAGAAACCCGTCCTCAACGGACGTCTTGCAAGGTGGACTCTGATGCTCTCAGAATTTGACCTCAAATATGTGCCACTAAAAGTCATAAAAGGTCGCGCCGTCGCCGAATTCTTCGCAGAAAATCCTATCAACGACGCGCAAACCATAGACACTTGGTCATTTCCCGACGAGGATATACTCCAAACAGACGTAGACTCGTGGGATCTATACTTTGATGGAGCATCAAACTTAAGAGGATTCGGAATAGGAGTGTTGCTCATTTCTCCTGAAGGTGAGCATACACCAATTGCCGTCAAACTCGACTTCGAGGTGACGAACAACGCTGCAGAGTATGAAGCTTGCCTCATTGGACTGCAAGCGGCAGTAAGCTTAGGTTTCAAAAACCTCCGAGTACATGGGGATTCATCATTGATCATCAACCAAGTTACAGGATCCTGGAAAATCCGAAGCGAAAGCCTCGCACCCTATCAGGCCAGGATAGATCAAGTCGCTCAATTCTTTGATCGCGTAACCTACTTACACCTACCTCGAGAGGAAAATCAATTTGCAGACGCTCTTGCGAAACTTGCATCTTTGATAAATATGCCAGACCACATGGTGGAAATGCCTTTGTGTATTGAACGACGGTCAGAGCCGGCTTATGTCCACCAAATCACCAATGAAGAGGAAATCGCACAGGAACCCTGGTTCCAAGCGATCCTGAATTTCAAGCTTAATGGTACCTATCCACCGGATATGGACAAAAGGGGACAACGCGCTATACGCCTATTAGCTTCCCAATACATCCTGATGCAAGGAGAGTTATACAAAAGAACACCTCTTGGTGTAATCTTACGTTGCCGTGATCATTCACAGGCACGAAAGGTGATGGAATAAGTCCACGACGGAGAATGCGGTCCTCACATGAGTGGGCCTATGATGGCAAAGAAAATCACACACTTAGGATATTATTGGACCACCATGGAATCGGATTGCATCAAATACGTGAGACATTGCCACAACTGCCAAATCTTCGGGAATGTACAACATGTCCCTCCTTCGTTGCTATATACAATGACATCTCCTTGGCCATTTTCCGCATGGGGAATTGACATAATCGGGAAGATAACCCCAGCCGGAACAGGAGGTCACTGTTTCATTCTAGTAGCAATTGACTATTTCACCAAGTGGGTAGAAGCGGCTTCTTACACCGCTCTTACGGCTAAAAATGTGGCAAAATTCATACAAAACAACATCATCTGTCGGTATGGTTGCCCACATGAGATCATCAGCGATAATGGGTCACACTTCCAAGCCGAAACCGAGCAATTGCTAGCCAAATACAAGATTAAGCATCACCACTCTTCGCCCTATAGACCACAGACTAACGGCGCGGTAGAGGCGGCAAACAAGAACGTTGTCACAATTCTCAAGAAAATGACTGACAACTATAGAGATTGGCCAAGCAAGATACCCTTTGCTTTATGGGGATATCGTACATCAGTTAGGACGCCCACTGGGCTACTCCTTTCTATTTGACCTACGGCATGGAGGCCGTACAACCAGTCGAGCTAGAAATACCATCCTTGCGTATTCTACTCGAAAGTCAAATCCCTGAAGCCGATTGGAAGAGGGATAGATATGAAGAACTCATCCTCCTGGATGAACGTAGGCTACGCGCCTTACATAATGTCCAAACATATCAAGCACGTATCAAACGAGCTTTCAACAAAAGATTCAGGCCAAGAAACATCAAAGAAGGAGACTTAGTACTCAAATCGGTTAGAGCTCTTTTACCTGTCGACCCAAGGGGAAAATTCAAACCTAATTGGGCCGGACCATACCTAGTCAAATCCATACTCCCAGGCGGTGCGGTTAGAATCACAGACCTAGATGGGAATGAGTTTTCAAACCCCACAAACCTTGACCAACTGAAACGATACTATGCCTAGAATAGGACAAAAACGCGCCTCGCGTAAACCCATGTGTCGCTCTTGTGACACTAAATAAACGGCCCCTGGCCAAGCCGAAATAAGCTGAGTGTCACTATGCTCTTGCATCTTGACAGGACTGTCATCCTCATATCACCAAATAAACTGAATTCGCACCTTGAGAACAAACAAAAGCTCATGCTTATTTTCTACGTTCATTACAAGCTCTTGCTTCGAACAATTATTCTTTTACATTTACTCGAACTACGCGCAAGGGTTTGATTTCGCTTTTTAAGTGAATACGTAGGCAATCCTTCACCGGATTCAACCCAATATACCTAAAATGTAAATAGAAGGACATTTGCATTGCATTTGAAATTCGACAAGAATAATAAAAGAAAATCACGGCGGTTTCTTAACCATTCAACCTTTTTTATTACATTCATTTTCTAATAATAATAGTACGCTACATAATAAAAAAAATAGAATAGGCTAGGATCCTAAAAATCCCTTCCTTTTATTACAAATAATAATAATAATACTCAAATAATAATAAGGACTCGGGCTATTCCTCCATCTTCCCCTTGCCCTTGTCATTCTTGTCATATTTCTTGTCACGACCTCGAGTCGGGCGCTCTTGCACCACTTCAGACCTAATCACCAACGGTCTTTCTCGAGGCCTGACTCTTCCATTCTTGCCAATCACCATTTCCGCAACAGGAGTAGTCTTTGATTTCTTCGAAGGATGAATGACCTGAAATCCAGCTTCTTCTTCTCCTTCTGTCAGATGCTTCTCCTTCTCTTTCTCTCCCTCGCGTACCTTGTAGTCGACAGGCTCGCGTTTCCTCGATCTCTCGCGTTCTTCCGGAAATTCTGACCTTTCTCCACCTCAGATAGGAATCCGACACCCACAAAGCATTGGCGGAGAAGCTCAAGAACCACATGTTCCTTTGGGCCCATTTGATAGCCCACTCTCTTCGGCTCTCGGTGGTAAGCGCTACAACAGTCTGCGGAACGGTATCAAGCCTCGGGATAGTCTGCTTCAGCCCAACTTGCCTCATCAATCTCTCCGGAAAGATGCATACCATGAACTCCAATCCCGGAATGCGCACGGACCTAGTGAGATCCAAAGAAGACACTCCAGTGACAGACTTGAGATGCCACCACGGTACGACCCACCTAATCAACGGGCCATCATCACTCTTCACTTGTTCTTCCAATAGTCACGGACCGGGTGAAGTCCACCATGTACAACCGCGTCCTCGCGCAATCATACGGAATGATAGGATAGTGCATGAAACGGGGGCTCGAGCGGTCGGAGCGTTCCATAAGCCAAACCTACCAAAAGCGAGAATTAGACACCCACAAAAAAAAAAAAAAAAAAAAAAAAAAACAAAAAAAAAAAAAAAAAAAAAAAAAAAAAAAAAAAAAAAAACAAAAAAAAAAAAAAAAAAAAAAAAAAAAAAAAAAAGAAAGGGTGTCTTTTACCTGTAAGATGACGGGACTCCCCAAAAGTGGAAGATCGCGGTTGGATTTCCTATTATCCAAACCCAAGATAATCTCCCTAAGCACAAAGCAAGGCGGGCTCTGCGCGACTCCATTTGCTCGATAAGACCCAAAAGACGGGGATCACCTCGCAAATCTTCATCAACGTGTCCATGAAAGACATACACATGCAGCAAACAGAAGCCAAATGCTCTCCTCCTAGCAACATAAGAGACTGTGGGGTCAGCTCTGTTGATGAATCGGTCTACAAAGTCCAGCATTCTCACGCCTTTCGGGGTAACCAAGCGATCCACCTCGAGTCTAGTCAATCCAAGCAAGTCTCTGAATTTGGTCTTATACCCTTGTGAAGTGGAAGGAATAGCGGGTAAGTGCTCGGGATCCCACCCACCAATAGCAGCAATTTCCTCCGGAAAAGGACAAATATCACCACCTGGGAACGCGAAAACATGACAATTTGGGTCCCAGTAATCAAGGCAAGCATCCAAGAACGGTTTTACAACCTTAATGAGTCTCAAACTCAATAGAGACCCAAGGTTATGAGCACCCATATCGTGCTTCTCAACATTCGAAAATTCATTAGTCCATTCCTTCAAACGGATCTCCAAAGTATTCATGATGACAAGTTTTCTCTTGAAAATTTATTTTGGGAGTTTTTATGAGATTAACGGAGAAAAGACGGAAGAATTATATGATTTAAAGCTTCGTCGACGCTTCTATTTATACTAATTGCTGTTTCCAAAATCCGCCAGGAGAGATAAACTTGGGAACAGGCGCAGCTCCTGCTGCGCCTATTCAAAGCGACGCAGCTCATGCTGCGCCTCTTCCCCAGGCTCACCTTCTGGATTTCCGCGTTTGGATCTTTCCTAATTCTATAACGAATAATTTCCTATTCCTACGGGATTTTATTTTAGTAAATACGAGCAGTTTACCATGTTTTAAACTTCCTAAACTCGCGGGCACGCATTTCGAGGCGACGTCGACACCTTCGCCATTTTCATCGCACTTAATTCTTCTTTTTATTTTTATTTTAGTTCATTTATTTATTCTTAGGAAATAAAATTTCATTTTAATTAAATTTCATAAGTTTCATTTTAATTTCATTTTTAGGAAATAATTCTCTTTTGTTTTCATTTCAACATTTTCATTTCTACACTTACAGATTTCTATTTTTTCTTTTTTTAGGGGGTAACCCTCCCTACCGTCCGGTCATTTCCGACAAAATTTTTGCATTTTTGCACTTTTTGTATCCTTTTGAGTCTCTTTTTTGCGCTAATTAAGGCCATATGTGTATGAAATGTATGTTCTGCGTGATTTCCATGTAAATTTCGGCAGCATGACGGCGTAAACCGTTGTCTACCAGACCTGTTCAAGAACTAACCTGCAGGTACAAGCAACACAACCCAACAGCAAAGGCACTCAGGCCATCATATATACAAATGTACAAGCAAACTGGGGGCTTGCGCCCCGAACAAAATCCAAAGTCCAAGCAAACTGGGGGCTTGCGCCCCAAACAAGTCCAAAACGTTCAAAATCAAATGTCCAAATGCACAAGTCTACAAAACTACGCCAAACTACTGATGAACACCCTCCAACTCAGCAACTCTCGCCGTAAGAGCAGCAATCTCGGCGTCCCGAAACTCGAGCTCCCTCGACAAGCGAGCCGTCTCCTCCCGAGACTGGGCCAACTCTCGCTCCAGCTCGCGGTCGCCCTGTAAACAACAAATTGGCTCATGTCAATCAACTCAAACAAAACTGAAAATCAAAAATCAAAAGAAATCAAACGAGGTTCGTACCTGATGACCTCGACCACCGACGAGTGCCTCGATGGCGGTAGCTCGTAGCCGGTTGGCCACCCTCCATAGTGCCACAAACCGAGATGGCGCGACCTGCATTTCAAAAGGAATTCTCAGTAAAGTGAACAAGTTCAATCAAATGTGTTCTTACACGAAAGGTATATAAGCTGGAGGCTCACCCTCCGAATCGATCTTGCCGATCGTCTGTCTAGGCCAAAGATCCGTCACGGCTACGTCGAAGTCACGCAACTCGGAGATCGTCGTCCTCCCGGTCGCGTCGGTGTACTCAAGAGGCTCGGGGTACACCGGGGCTCGACGCCCGCCGCCTCAACCTCCCGAAGGACAAATAGCTCTCATTAATCGATGATCTTTCATCGTAATTCTCAAAATCAAATCAAGAAAAGTAAAAGATACTCACCACTACTGGCCAGTACGCCAACCTCCCGTAAAGGAACGCTGAGTAGTCCTCGCCAGGCAGAAGAAGGTCGTCGCCACCGGCACCAGCCAGGTCCGCCTCCCTCTCAGCCTCGCAGGCTCCCCGAACATCGTCCTCGGAGGGTCAATGGGAACCGTCAACGCGCCCGAGAGCACCGACGAGCCAAACGCTCGCCCGGATACCACACAGACCCATCGACGTCCACAACAAAGAAATGACTCGGGCTCCTAGGTCGAAGGACCTCAGCGACAAAAGGAGGCGCTCCAGCGTACTCCGCCCAAAGTCTGGGCACCCACTGCGACAAGATAAAGCAAAGATCATTCCTATGATCAAATAGAAGCAAAGTACAAGAGATGTAAATACGAGTGGGATACTCACGCTGCTCAGCTGAAGGGCGTTCACATCCCGCCGGTAGACATTGTGAGAAGAACGCTTGCTCTTCGTCCTGCACATCACCCAATCCCTCACCACAGGATAGGCCTTCTCCAGCGGCTCCGTCCTCTTGGGCGCGAGACTCGGGAAGTAAGAGTACACCCATGCCTATAAAACAAGATAATCAATGACGATCTTTCGTATTTCAATAAAGAAAGGAATTTACTTTGGTCTAAGGGAAGGTTCATACCTCCAACAGTAGTCCAGGTCCGACAGCGCCAGGAGAAGTCCCCTTCTCCATCAACTCCGGATGAACCATGGCCCTCATGAAGCGGATGAGGACCGCAAAACCAAGCATGACCCGTCCCCAAGACACCTAGGGAACTCGGTCGAAAGAAAGGGAAGAAGCTTCGTCGACAGACTCTCACCCTTGTCTCCGAGGTAAATCGAAGACAAGAACCACCAAAGCCACGGGCGAGCTCTGCTCTCACCAGTACAAGGAGGAGGAGCATCTCCCTCCCATCGATCGTCACCACGACTCCGGGTCTTCCCCGCAAAGTAGTCTCGGACATAGGTCACTGGTACCAAGCCCGGATCGCAACGACCTTCGGGGACGGGTTCCACCATGAATCTCCTCGCCTCGGCCGAATCCGCTCTCATAGCGCTCTCCGGCCACACCATCTCCTCGGCCCCACACCTGCGGACCCGGAAATCATGCCGTAGTCCTCCGTAGTAACTCCCACCTCACCAAAAGGCAGGTGAAACGTGGAAGTCGTATCCCAGAATCGATCCAGGAAAGCACGGACCAGGCTAAGGTTGGCCCGCAACTTCCTCTTCACGATATCCCTCCAGACCTGAACCAGAGGACCAAACGCTCCACGCTCAATCATGGCCCTGTCCTCCGCCGACAGCCGCTCGTAGTGCTCCATCGCTGTCGTGTAACCCGAGAACGACCTGATGTTCCCGGCCTCCTATAATGATTTGAAACAAAGCTATCTTTAGTTTTGAATGAAATTTGCAAGAAGTTCGGGTAAAAAGAATAAAAGAGAATAGGTGATGAGTAGTGAATTCTTATTTACCAAGCTCTTCACCGTCCTGTAGGACAGGTGACCCTCTGCAGCCCACACAAGGTGCCTACTCTCCCAAGTCTCAGCCCACGCGGGAGCTCCCCTCAGCTGACGACCTCCTCGCCTGACGTTGGCCCGTCTCGGAGCCTCCTCCTCCTCCACCTCCTCGTGTGCCTCGTCTCCAGTGGCCATCACCGCATCGGTGAAAGCCTGCTCCAAAGCCTCCTCAACCGCACTGGCGTCTATCTCCATGGGAGTCCTCCCAGAAGTAGAAGCCTCATCACCTGCAATATTAAAGTAAATTTAGGCCGCGTCACGTGACGACAAGCCTTGGTTAAGAAGTTTTCGAGCCTTCAGGGCCCTGGAAGCTGTCCTTTCTGGCCATCTTTGGCCAAATTCCCGCCAACCCGATCACTCATGTGATAAATTGGGTCAAGTCAAGTCCAAGTCAAAGCCTAGTTCCGGTTTCAAGTCGAAAATTCGGCAGCATTTCGTTATAACGGCGATTATGCCCTAGAAAGGTGCCCTGAAAAGTTGTCACGAACCAAAATTTCGAGATGACAGGAAGTTTACCCATCATCCAAGGATCTCGAATATCAAATTTCGTCGCCAATGGACAATCCTAAGGCTATTTTCGAAGCAATTTACGGTTCAGCTGTAAAACCGTCTCAAAATTCGCTCAAGGGCTCAAAACTAGATGAAAATTCAAAGTAAATACATGGTTATGTTCCTAACATTGCCTACTATCCATTTCTAGCATCAATTTGGCAAAGCAAATCCATTTGGGGGAAAAGCCCCAAATTTTCGATCCAAAGGGTCGAAAACCCTAGTTCTTGCGGCTCAAAATTCGACAAATACGGATGATTAATGCAAGATTAAGACACATACCTCGATTAGTCATGTTTAATGCAAGCTTTTGAATCCAACCTCGACGGAAATGGTGAAGATTTGAGAGAGAAATTGAAGGAAATGTATTTCGAAATAATGAAAATAAACCTTCTGATTTCGCGTTTTTACGCGGAAATAGCCAATTTGGGGAAAAGACGCAGCAGGCGCTGCGCCTCTTCCAAGAGACGCAGCTCTTGCTGCGCCTCTTCCTTGTGTTCCCTCCATACGAATTTTCAAAAATTCGTTATAAGTTCGTTATTAGTGGGCCCATCTTTGGTGCGCCTCTTCTTCAACGCTATTGTATTCTTTTGGTCCGTTTCGACGATTTTCTTTCGTTCCGGCCCGCGTTTTATCCTACGCGACAGTATTTTGCAGTATTGTCCGAATTCATTTTATCCCGCGCAGCAGTATTTTGCAGTATTGCTCAAATTATTTTGTCCTATGATAGTATTTTGCAAAGATCTTTGCTCACTCAAGATTTCTCCCACGACGATCAAGATGTTCCTAGTCGTCAAAATTTCCCCAGCAAGAGTTTGTTTGAGACCGACGCAAGCAGATTCAACCTCAAGTTTTTTTGCCAGAGTTCGTTTGAGACCGACGCAAGCGGATTTTCCCCAGCAGTTTCTACCGACGTCCTGCTGCTTTCAATATTTCTCGTTTCCCCGCGGAGTCCGACAGGGTGTCGTTTTCCAGAAGTTCCTATACCCAAAACTTAGTTACCTCTAGGTTGAACTCATATTTGGCCTCCTTCCCGTCAATGCTTTCCTTTAGGGTCCCACACCCTAGCACCAATCCTTATATAAACTTTTAGGTCTTACCCTTAGCTCCCAAGCTCGAACCTTAGCTCCCATGCAACTCCGAAAGCATCTCGAGAAGAAGTCTCGGGTATGGTCTCTTCTTATGGCTGGCGAGCCTCCTTACGTAGTCTAATGGACTTTAAACGACCCTCCCCGATAGTCGACAGACTCTAAAATATTCCCGACGACAGGTCCTTGGTTCAGACCCCTTGAGCCGCCTCGCGTCGCCATAGTCGTCAGGTTGTAATCTTCGATTGACCTGATGGCTATACTTTGACTTTCGCCTTGTCCAAGCCTCAGTCAAAGTGGGGGCTCTGTAGACACCTCGTTTCTGCACCTCCCGCAAACCACCCGGTGATGATTGGGCCGCATGTTTGATTCGCGGAACGATTTGTGACAGTTCGTAAGATTATCGTCAAGTGTTTGCTCAAATATTAATGTCGACCTCTTAGTTGTCATCTACGTCCTGATACGGTCGTTTTGGCGTAATTAGAGTACATTCGAGTCCGGGTCAAAAACCGTCTCCATTTTCTCGATAGTTTGTTAAATCCCGAGTCGAATGTTCTGTATGTTCCGGATATTTCTATTCCATATTTCATAAATTTTATCTTTTGGCAAATAATATCCCGTAATATTCAAAAGATAGTCGAATTATTTCCGTCCTACCATAACTCAAACACGGAAATCTTTCTTCAAATAGGGAGGAAACCTCCTGGGAACAGACGCAGCAGTCTTTGCGCCTCTTCCAAGGGACGCAGTGGGCTCGCTGCGCCTCTTCCCAAGCCCTTCTTTGCATGATTTACGTATCTTTTTTATATCTTTCCGAGATTCACTTCCAAAGAGTCTCCGAAACACTATTCCTCCGCGTGATTAGTATAAATAGGAGCTTTCGTTCCTCATATTTCTCACGCGAGTGTCCGCCCTTCTCTTCTCCCTTTGCATTCTAGACTTCGTTCTTACTAATTGGCGCCTACGTGCTTGGACTCCCGACCACGTAAGCTCGGATCCTTCCGGGTACCAGCCTCTCCGTTTGCATGACCGACCAATTTGACCAACTACACTTAATCAACTAAATTAATCAATCGTTTTCCTCTTACGAGGGCACTTTCCTTGCATTCGCGTCGAGCATTCACTAGTCGATATCTTAGTTCATCTCGTTCCGTCAACATGTAAGTCTGAGGGTGTATAATCCTTATTTATTTATTGTATTTTATTTATCGTACCACCATTGTAAGATTTATGTCGAATACACCATTAAAACCGATTTCTAAAACCGTGCTTTAAAACTCTGTTTTGCGGATTTCCGAGAGATGGACGTCGAGAAAAGACGCAAAGAATCGCTGCCTCTCTTGAAGGAGCGCGATTCTGCTGCGCCTCTTCGTGAGGCTGCCGCAGTTCCTGCTTCTTTTCTTCTTCCTCGTCCTCTGTAATTCGTGTGTTTTCTTATTTGTTTTAATATATTTGTTCTTTAATTCTTTCACATGATAGTTTAATAATCATATGCATATTATTCATTCATCATTAACATGTTTTAATTGTCATAAATCCGACTTAAATCCTAAATAATCCAATATTTACGGGTTTTCGTCATTAAATTCAAACCCGGATTTCGGAGATTCAATTTGTTCATATTGGGTTTCTGGGATTCATCGTTGATATATTTTCATCTGTTTATTCATTAATTCGTCATCATTCATCATGTTTAGACTAGTTAATTGATTTTAATAGAGGACTCATTCATTAACATCGTTCCTTCATGTAATTAATCCGTTTAATTCCGTCTCATCCATGTTTATCGCTTTCATGACCATTAATCATATGTAAATAATCCATTAAATCACCTTCATCCGAGTCAATTATCTAATCAATCCTTAAAATCAACAATCAACATTAACGATTTGCGATTCGCTTCAAGACACCAACTCACACCCTTGAACAGACGCAACAATCGCCGCGCCTCTTCCGAGGGGCGCGATCTCTCTTTGCTGCTGTTCCAGGATGAGTTCTGTCCCTGAACTCCGTTTCTGCCTTGACCTAGTTTAATTAGTTTACGTAATTAACTAACTAATATCCGTATTATCGCTAATTCCTGTTCGTTAGTTCTTTCTTTTATTCTTTTATTTCTTTTTCTCAAATCATCCGTTTTAGAGGTATTTTCGACATAAATCGCCTATTCCAATGTAATTATTGTAATTTTCATTATTGTATTTCTTTCATTGTTTGTATGTTTTCACATGTAATTGAATATTAAAATCCTACTTCGACCTAATTGTATGCTAATTAATTGTTCACCGACTTAGTTAAATCTTCACATGTTAGGATTAATCTATGGATGTTGCATTGCATGCATATAGCCGACGATATATCGAGTATAGACAACTTCCCTAATCATTAGTAGAGGCCGCTATCGAGGCGGGCGGGATTAGGTGTTCGATCAAAAGAGCTTCCTAATACGTACCCTCACCCCTTACTCCAGATCTCCGTGAGCACCCGTGTTCATTGGCATCCACGAGAGTCATTCTAGACATAGAATGCTAAGGGTAACGATTGCTTAGTGTTCATGTCACTACTTTGTGTCTTGACATGACACGAGGTATTCGAACGGTTCCAATTTCCCATAAAAATTGGTGGCGACTCCTTACAAAATGCAAACGCTTGTTCCCTCGTTTCTCACCAAGCGCCCCCGTGGGCGGCCCGCCGTCCACACAATCAGTACTTTCACCATCTTTATCTCATCCATACACACTTCTAACAAACCACAAACCTTCAGAGTTCATCATCACGAATTACACACACTAAACATTACCATAGATTCCATCACAACTATTTCTAACTTATCCATTATACACACTTATGCACATAATTCCCAACTCGATATCCCCATTCTCGGTGACTGGCTTAAGCATATTGGGGCCATGATTTTGAAATGAGAGCACCTTCTCACCCAAAATCAAGCATCAGTTGGGGCTCCCAACATACATACACCAGGTTCAGTTTATTAAACTCACTACATTCATTGGGCTCATTAGTTACAGGTTCCAAAATCGTCGCTCTGATACCACTTTGTAACACCCCCATCTACCAATGAGCCTTAACAAGACCTTCCCCAGCAGATAAGGGCGTTACCATCTCGGTTGCTCGAGGACAGTGATAATCAAACGTCAATAAAAGAATAGTTATAATAAATTACAAGTGATTTTAACCAAACAAAAGATATAACTCGTGATAACTAACAACTAGGTGAAACTATCTCTGCCAAGACTCGTGGTATACTCGTCCCTCCAAACACCCAGCTACGATCCAGACATCAACCTGCTGAAACCGACTGCTCACCATAGTGGATCACGGCAGACACAACACAAGAAGACAACACAACAACACCACACAAGGTCAGTAACTGAAGGAATAAATACAAAAGCAGGCACTACAAATACTGCAACACACATACACTACCTCCTTCAATCACCCACGCATCTCCGATTGCCCGAAGGTCCAGTCTTGCCGGATTACCAATCACAACCAGTAATCCACACCGCCAGTGGGGGACCGCAGCCGTTCCCACCTAAGCCCCGCTCATCTCATCCGAGCGATAACCCATATTCGTTAATGTGCACATCCCCTTCTGTGGCGGGTTCTACAGAGGGTGAACCAAGGGCGTGAAGTCACTCCCGCAAGTGACCCAACTCAGCCGAGGACGCACCTCGAGAATCACAGACAAATAATCGTAACCAACCACATTATACAACAACAACGGTCAGCCATAACCAATCTACACCACCAACAACGACACTAAACCAATTATACAACAACAATCGACACTCTAGACAACCAACAATACTGAGTAGGAAAACCTACCTTTAGCAAACCGGAACGTGATACCGTCGTTTTGGTATCAAAAATAAATACCTAATACTACTAACAGAAGTCAGCGGTAAGTAGGGTCGATCTCCACAGGGAGGCTAAAGTATCTATCTGTCAATCTCGTCTATCTAGTAACAAATGGGGGTTTTTGAATCGGTTTTCTATACTACTGAAGGTCAAGGAAAGAGAAATAAAGACAAGAGCAATATAGTGAGAAAAAAAACTAAGGATTGATCAGATAAAGAGAAATATGTCAGGATTTCGGTTCACCATGGTAGTTCACTAACTCAGTCATAAATAGTCCAGACAATCTACGGTGAGACGGGCAAAGAAAAGGTCCTTTCGGTCCGCTATCTACCCTAGATTACAACTAACTTAACTTCGGTCCTTATTAGGGTAGTCTACTGTTCATAGCAGGGCTGTTCATTCCAATCTTCCGATTTAGGAGCGAATTTAACCAGATTAAAGTGGTATAGAAGCGTGCACTCAACTAAACATATTAAAGTTATATTGCTATGGTCACAGATTCTCACAATTAATCATCTAGCCTATTCACAACATCGTCACATTACTACCATGGCTCCCCTAATCCTAACATAAAAGGATTTAGCTACTCATGCTTTTGAAATTAACAACAATAACAATAATCATGAATATGCTAAGGGCAGACATAGTAAAGAGATTATAAGGAAGAAGCATATACTAATAATGATAACAATAAAGTAAGAATTAAAGAATAAGGAATTAAAGTAGAGAAACAAATATTAGATTGAAGTTAAGAGTAAAGAAAGATTACAAAAGAGCGATTCCGGCAATAAGAACAAGGTAGCAGCAGAGATTAAGAGAGAAAACAGTGATTAAGAGTAAAACAGTATGATAAGATGTTTTTAACCTAATCCCGACTTCCTTTATATAGGAAAGTGATTATTAACATAAAATAAACCTAACACGGAATAAAAATCCCGAGTATATAAGCTAGTCACTCGATCGAACAACTTTATATCACTCGATCGAACAAATCCAAGCTACCTCTCGATCGAAGACTTTAGGTACTCGATCGAACACTTATAAAAAAGGCATCATTCGATCGAGTACAAAAAGGACTCGATCGAACAAGATAGTACTCGATCGAGTACTTTCCAGCGCACAATTCCTGCTTCGCGCACTGAACTTCAAACGACCGCCATTTCTTCGTTACTTGGGCAAACATAGCGTTTCCGATGGCGTTTGAAAGCTAAGAGGACAGGATTTTATCTCCAATTGAAATCACCTGAAAATCCGCTGTAGAACTCGAGATATGGCTCTTCAAAATAAGCACTAGTAATTTGAAGTTCTTCCTTTGCTCGCCTAGCTATCCTACTTCTTTGCGCATCTCAAAATAGTATTCTCCAAGATCCGACTCAACTCATCTCATAAATGCATGCATAGGGACATGTATTAAGCTTGATTTCGCTTCTCTTTGGTTTATTCCTGCAAATAAGACAAGAGAAACCAAAGTAGACAATTCGAGGAACATTTGTAGCTGAACATTACACAAAATGCATAGAGATGCGTGCAAATATGATACAAAAAGCCTATATAAAATGCACGCATCAAACTTCCCCAAACCAAACCTTTGCTTGTCCCCAAGAAAACTATATGCAAAACTAATGGAACAGAAAAGAAACTCGGAGCTAACTACAAATTGTCCACTTAAACCAATTTAATGCAGCAAACTAACACTTATAGCAAAAACTGCCAAATGCAAACGAGTTGTAAGATGTTTAAAATAAAGCTGAACTGTCGACGTTGCAAGACCTTTTATGATGGACTCTCACGGGTCACTCTTCTCTCATGAAGCAAAGGGTAAGCATATGAATTGTAAGAGAAGAAGAAAAACAGTCGCTCACCTAAACTACGACACACATAAGCATGCATGCAACTAATATGACAGACAATTCTAATTACCATACATACATTCCAACCAATCAAGGTCCCGTCACAGCCGAGGGCTTACAAAAATTATGGGAATGTGAGGCAATGGGTAAGAAAAGGCAAAATATTTATGTAATTGTGAGGTAATAGTCAAGCTAGCTACCTAACGATACCATATGAACCAACATCCAATTCTCAACCAATTATAGAATTAATCTCAAGTGCCCCTCATTTGGCACATAAAATCACTCAACCAAAAACATACTCCTCATAAGATCAAAATAAAACACAGGAGCGAAAACCGTCAACAATCAAACTTTTTCATTGTTTTTTTTCTTTCTTCTTTTTTCACGGTTTTCTTTTTTTTTTTCGAATTCCTTTTTTTTTCTCTTCACGTTTTTTTTTTCATTTTCTATTTTTTCCTCCTTTTTCCTTTCATAAATTACCAACTCCAATTAATATATCCTGAACCAAACTCGAACAATAAAATATATACCGCAGTAACACACTAAACTAGCTTGACATGGCAGGCTGAATTTGGATGTAGTTAAGGGTCAGAAAGGCAAATTTGGTGAATAGTGGAGTTAAATGGGTAAAAATGAAAGAAAGGGAAAATGTAAGCACCTCCCTGCATGTGACACCAACCAATAACCCGAATGTATGCAGGCAAAAAGCAATTGAATTTCATATTTGTGCAAATTAATGATACATGTTATGCAAGGAGTAACTACTCACAATCCTACATGAACTGGTCACAAATGACACCAGTTATTAAGGGTTTTGAACTTAAAATATATGAGTAGGTTGCCAAGATTTCAGGTCAAGCCTATTTGTTCAGCTAAATTTCAACATTAACTCGTAGACTATGCAATTGACTATACTAAAAGATATCAGTTTATGCAAGGCTTAAGCAAAATGACAAAATGCAGTGCAATTTCATCATCGAAATACACCATTCCGACTCAACCTATATGCAAAAGTAAACGTGAAATTTTTTGATTTTTGATAAATTTTTTAATTTTTATGAGATTTTTAATTTTTATGAGATTTTTGATTTTTTGTAAAGATAAAGAACAATGCATACGAATATTAAACGTGATAACAGAAATGCAATAAAGACATAAATGCAGACACGGATATGGATGCAAAACCTCCCCAAACCAAACCGTACAATGCCCTCATTGTACCCAAAACTAGGGAAGAAGAGTGAAGATGCGGAAAACTTACAAGATAACGCGAAGTAGGGACCTCCCCAAACCAGCCAGCAACATGGGAGGTTACTAACAACTCCATAGCAAACCAATGGAAACGAATCCAAACGACTGAACTCGATCGAAAGAATTTTGTACTCGATCGAGTAAATATGGTCGTGAAAGTGCTTGATCGAGGGAATATAAATCACTCGATCGAAAGTAATAAGCGTTCGATCGAAGGAGTACCTGCAGACCACAAATGGCGACAAAAACCAAATCTAAAATTGTTTACAGTCTGTAGATACCCAGTATCTGCACCTTTCAAAAACCACCCGATGATGATCGGACTGTTACGTGTTTTTGATATGCGTGTGTGGATTGGCTATATATGAGACGGTTTAATGCACTACTCGGATATGAAAAATTATTTCAAAAGTTTTCTAACTTCATTTGCATTAAAATAACACTATTTAGAGTTAAAATCGTCTTCGGACGCAAAACCGACTCAGAAACCCGCAACTCGAGTCAACCTGAGTCAACCCAAATCTCAAATGTCAAAATTAATGCCATGAATGTCTTTATCATGTCATTTCTATTAAAATGACCCTAATTAGAGTCAAAATCGACACCGGGACAAAAACCGACTCGAAAATTCAAATCCCGTCTCACACGGGTCAAACCCGAGTCAAGCACACAAAACACCTACCTCAAGTAACACCTAAAATCATCTTATTAGATGCCCATATTGTTACACGACATCCTATTTGATTGCCACAAATCAAACCAACCAAACAATGGATGGAGAATTGGCCACGTCCAAATTGAAAAGGACAGGGCACCCCATTGCATAGCAGGCTTGCTCGCGCCTCAATGGGGTGTCTGCTTAGCCTCCAAGCAAACTCAACCGACCTACCATCCCACATTTCTCTATAAATACCCATCATCACACCCCATAATCTTCACGCGAGCGTCCGCCCCTTCACCTCTCTCTTAAACTTCTAGACTCGACTACCTAAGTCACAAAATCGACACGTGTTTACGACCTACCGATCGTAAACACAAACCTTACACATATTGTTTGGTACCGTCGCCGTGGATTCGACCGACCCATTTGACCAACTCAATTCATCAATCAACATGTTTTAATTAACATATTTTCAACTCATTTTCAAAACAAAATCCTTTTTTAAGGCACTCTTTTAAACTTCTTGATCGTGAGTAGTCGCTACGAGCAAACCGTCTCTAAAGTCGTCTACATCGCAAAATATCAATACACGTAAGTTTGAGGGTGTAAATATCTCACTTTAATTCATGTCTTTACTGTTTTGACGAGTCTATAAGCACGAACGATGCATAACACGATGCAAATTTAGGTTAGACGAGCCAAAACTGTGTTTTGGCCTGAGACAGGAGCTCCTTGCTATGCAGGGAGGCTCGCGCCTCATGTAGGTGTCTAGGTCAGACTCATCCGTGTTTGTTCTCGTCTTTCCTCTTTATTTCGTTTCTTATTTGTAATCGGTTTTTACCGTTTCAAATGTTTCAAATCATTTCAATGACAAACTTTTTAACCATAAATCATAATCATTCTTGGTTCCATATACCATGACGGTTAAATCCGTGACTCGGTGATATTAATTGGTTTACATTTTAAAGGAATTTCTATTCTTTTATTTACCATTTTAATTCATTTTTAAGATAAACATATTTTGACCATTATAAAAATCATCCTTGGTTCTTTATACCATGACGGTTTATTCCGTGACTCGATGATATTATTGGTTAATTACATTTTAATGGGTATTTTAACCCCCTTTTATTTTATTTACCATTTTTCTCATTTGTTTACATTTGTAAATATATTAGTCATAATTCATAATCATCCTTGGTTCTTTATACCATGTCGGTTTAATCCGAGTACGATGATTAACTTGACTAATTACAAAGAAATGAACTTAACATGATTAGTTCAAATCAAATATTTTACATTTTTATTTGTAAACTATACTTTTAAAACATGCAAATCCGACAACGAATATTACTAATATTATAGTAATTATTCCGAGTCATGCAAATCATACTTAAATCATTTATTCACAAATACGGTTTTAAACAACCATTTTAACAAGAAGGAGGCTTCTCTTGGTTCCCCCCATGGCTCGCGCCCCAAGAGGCCCTCTGCTTTCATCTTTCAAAACTAGGAAAGAGCCCTTTATCTCGCCAACAGGCTCACGCCTTAACAGGGCTGCCTGGCACTGTTCTGTTTCGTTTTGGTACTTGTCTAGGACGATCTCGATTACGGTTTATCCGAATACGTGACGGATTAGATTGACAAGTTTACGTTTTTTACACTTTGTCATTTGACACCCTTTTTCAATAAATGGATCGTGTTAAGCATCATAACCCGAACTTGGTAAATGGATGTTTAATTTCCATTTTCACATGTAAATCAATCTAAGTCCAACATGACATATTATGCTTGATATTTGGATTAACAAACCGACTTAGAAAGCTCACATGTTAGGTTAACACTTTTGGATGTGCATTCATGCATTCACACCGTTTTATCAACTCTTGCACTTAAACAACCACGATCGATCAGTAGAGGCCGTTAACACGGGCGGGATTGGGTGTCCGATTAAAGCTCTTCCCAATACGTACCCTCACCCCTTACTCAGAACCTTTGGATAGTGGATGGCCTTATCCAGTGCGTACGAGAGTCATTTTAGGCATAGAATGCTAAAAGGGGGACGAGTCCTTATCTTTAGTACCTATGTCAAACACCGCTTTTTGCCTTGGTTGACCTAGGTGTAAAGTGGATTAGAACAAGTTACAAGTATCCTACAAACGCTTGGTGGCGACTCCGAACATCTTTAATCGTTTCGAGACCTCTACCGAGACGAAACCGACCGATATAAAGCGATCCGGTCGAAAGCATTTCATCGCCACCGAGCGTGGCTTTCTAGACCGCTGCATGTCCACAGATTGGCTTGGCGTGCAGGTGCCCCGTGACTACGAACCGGTAGGTGGCCCAAATCCACAGATCAAGACGTGGCCGATGTTCACACAGTCTATGGTTTGAAAACCAATTATTATACACAACAAGACTGAAATATTCAAAAATAAACTAAAAACTTGAACTCCGGGTTGCCTCCCGGACATCGCTAGTTTCAGACAGGTCCCAGCTCGACTATCTTCTTATCATCCACCAACAGAAATTAATGGCCCAAAACAAGGCTAGTGACTGATGATGTCCCCTCAGCGTCCATCAGCTTGACCTTAGGCCTCCATACCATCGCATCAACAGGAGAACCGCAACTTGTTGCAGCATAATGGCCTCCACCTTTGGCTCTCCAGCGCGCTTTCTTCTTATGCGGCCTAACCTCGTCCAATCCTCTGCCCGGGTAATCAATCCACACTGTTTCAGTCTCCAAGGTTAACGTATGATGCCCACCTCCTAGGTCCGTCAACCTATCAGTACCTGCAGAAGAAGTAACAAGGGAATTAACCTTAATTGCAGAATCATTGTCCGAAATAAATTTAGACGGCCATTTATTATTATCAGCAAAAAAATTACATGATCGAGCACTTAAGTAACTCGATCGAGGCATTTTTATAAAAAATTTACTCGATCGAGCAACTAGTGTCACTCGATCGAAGGCCATGTTTTCCTCATTGCTCGATCGAGGGCTTTCGTCCTCCCGATCGAGTACTTCCTCAGTAATTTCACTCGATCGAGCAGAATAAGGCTCTCGATCGAGTTTTTGAACAGTGGCAGGCGTGGCTCCCTTGTATCCTTCCTCTTGAACAGTGTTTGTAGCATTAATAGGCAGAACCGGCCCTTCGCGGGGAATATCAGTCCTGGTGCGAACAACATAAACTGTCTCGAGTCGCCTAGAAATTTGCTCGGCCAATACTTGAGCCAACTGAGCTTTAAGTGACTTGATAATGGCATCTTTAGTTTGCATAACTTCTTGCACCTGAAGCGCAAGTGTGTTCACTATAGACGTCAACTCAGCAATTTCTTCCTTCTGCTTATTAGAAGGAGGAGTTTGTTGTGGCGGCGGCCAAATAAATGGAGACTTTTGATAGCCTCGTTGCTGAAGCGGATGTGGCGGCACATATGCAATGGGATGATTAGATTGTCTACGCCGCCTGAACGCATAGACTACATCGTCATTCATCAGACAAATGCCAGCATCGTGCCCCGCAGCACCACATCTCTCACAGTGGACCACCTGCTGCGCCGTAATATGGGACTGAGGTGGACTACCCCAAGATCGTCTACTCTCCAGCTGGTCAGATCTTCCATTCTGAGCTTCAAACTGTGCTATAATTCTGGAGACGCTAGACATCTTGGCAGAAGAATCAAAGGTACTCAAGCCTTCCCTTTGACGATCTTTCTCTTAGAATCCTGTTTAGTTAGGACCTATCAAAACAACACTTAAAGGAAAAAGATGAGAACTGCCTCAAGGAATAAATCCCTTGAGGCGTAAGACAGACGAAAATGAACAGATAAATAGGCTAATTGCCTCCCCGGCAACGGCGCCAAAATTTGATACCGTCGTTTTAGTATCAAAAATAAATACCTAATACTATTAACAGAAGCCAGCGGTAAGTAGGGTCGATCTTCATAGGGAGGCTAAAGTATCTATCTGTCAATCTCGTCTATCTAGTAACAAATGGGGGTTTTTGAATCGATTTTCTATACTACTGAAGGTCAAGGAAAGAGAAATAGAGACAAGAGCAATAAAGTGAGAAAAAAACTAAGGATTGATCAGATAAAGAGAAATATGTCAAGATTTCGGTTCACCATGGCAGTTCACTAACTCAGTCATAAATAGTCCAGACAATCTACTATGAGACGAGCAAAGGAAAGGTCCTTCCGGTCCGCTATCCACCCTAGATTACAACTAACTTAACTTCCGTCCTCATTAGGGTAGTCAACTGTTCATAGCAGGTCTGTTCATTCCAATCTTCCGATCTAGGAGCGAATTTAACCAGATTAAAGTGGTTTAGAAGCGTGCACTCAACTAAACATATTACAGTTATATTGCTATGGTCACAGATTCTCACAATTAATCATCTAGCCTATTCACAACATCGTCATATTACTACCATGGCTCCCCTAATCCTAACATAAAAGGATTTAGCTACTCGTGCTTTTGTAATTAACAACAATAACAATAATCATGAATATGCTAAGGGAAGACATGGTAAAGATATTATAAGGAAGAAGCATATACTAATAATGATAACAATAAAGTAAGAATTAAAGAACAAGGAATTAAAGTAGGGAAACAAAGATTAGATTGAAGTTAAGAGTAAAGAAAGATTACAAAAGAGTGAATCCGGCAATAAGAACAAGGTAATAGCAGAGATTAAGAGAGAAAACAGTGATTAAGAGTAAAACAGTATGATAAGATATTTTTAACCTAATCCCGACTTCCTTTATATAGGGAAGTGATTATTAACATAAAATAAACCTAACACGGAATAAAAATCCCGAGTATATAAGCTAGTCACTCGATCGAGTAACTTTATATCACTCGATCAAACAAATCCAAGCTAAAACCTCTCGATAGAAGACTTTAGGTACTCGATCGAACATTTATAAAAAAGGCATCATTCGATCGAGTAGAAAAAGGACTCGATCGAAAAGATAGTACTCGACCGAGTACTTTCCAGCACACAATTTCTGCTTCGTGCACTGAACTTCTAACGGCCGCCATTTGTTCGTGACTTGGGTAAACAAAGAATTTCCAGTGGCGTTGGAAAGCTAAGAGCACAAGCTTTCATCTCCAATTAGAATCACTTGAAAATCAGTTTTAGAACTCGAGATACGACTCTTCAAAGTAAGCACTAGTAATTTGAAGTTCTTCCTTTGCTCGCCTAGCTATCCTTCTTCTTTGCGCATCTCAAAATAGTAGTCTCCAAGCTCCGACTCAACTCATCTCATAAATGCATGCATAGGGACATGTATTAAGCTTGATTTCTCTTCTCTTTGGTTCATTCCTTCAAATAAGACAAGAGAAACCAAAGTAGACAATTCGGGGGACATTTGTAGCTGAACATTACACAAAATGCATAGAGATGCGTACAAATATGATACAAAAAGCCTATATAAAATGCACGCATCACAACGATCCCGCGCAAAACAACAAGACAACAAGCAATCACCATAACCACCTATAACAACCAGCATAACCATCTATTACTACTGCCAATATCATAACTGAAATCAAGGGAGACGATGACGATGATGACAACATACCTATACAAAGCAATCCGGCATCAAGACCGCTACCCGACTTAATCATCCCATCACTCTGATGTAACCAATCTCAAAAGCTTCAAAGAGATGACTCATGGTGGAGGATAAGTGAAATGACGACATCTAGGTTTAGGAAGAAAGGTGGAGAAATGATTTGGGTTTCACGATTTTACGATTTATAATTCCCCGCTGAACTCACGTTACTCGATCGAGTAGGCAACTTACTCGATCGAGTGGCCTCTACTCGATCGAGTGACTAAGCTACTCGATCGTGTAACACCCCTATATACCAAGGAGCCTTAACAAGACCTTCCTTAGCATATAAAGGCGTTACCATCTCGGTTGCCCGAGGAAAGCAATCATCAAAAGTCGATGAAAGAACAATTATAGTTTATTACAGGATTAACAAAACTTCTGTTGAAAAGATACAACTCGAAACCACTATGTGAACTATTCTGTCGTGACTCGTGAAGGACTCCACCTGCCAAGACTCCAGCCACCATCCAAGACATCACTTGCTAAGACTGACTGCTCACCATAAGGGATCACGGCAGACACAACAAAAACAACAAGAAGACAAACCACACAAGGTCAGTAAATGAAGTAAGACACAACATCAACAACCAACATACTACAGACACAACCAAGCACACACACAAGCCACAACTACTCCAACCAATCACCGTCACGACTGTCCACAGGACTAGTCCTGCCAGTGGGGGACCGCAGCCGTACCCACCAAATCCCCGCTCATCATACTGAGCGATAAACCCATGACCATTAATGTGCACATCCCCTCCCGTGGCGGGTTCCACAGAGGGCGAATAAAGGGCGTGAAGCCACTCCCGCAAGTGACTCCATTCAGCCAGGGACGCGCCCCGAAGATCACAGACAGCTATACAATAATCACAATAACACCAACCAATACCACAATAAATCCAATCATACCGACGCCACAATCAACACAATAAACGACACACTAGACAACCGACAGAAACTGAGTAGGCGAACCTACCTTTAGCCAATCGCTGCAATTCCTCATTCAATCACATGACATCAATCAAGCAAGCAATACTCCTATACAAACAGTACAAACACCTATTACTATCACCACAACCCTACAAGAAACAACAACGACAAAGATAACGATGATGACATACCTACGCATAGCATACCGCGTCAAGACCGCTATCCGACTTAAGCAACCTATCCCCAAGGCATAAGCATCCTCAAAGGCTCCAATGGAAGATTTTATGGTGAAGGGAAAGAGAAGAGGCGACATCTAGGTTTGGAGGAAGGAGGCGGAAATGATTTGCGATTCTATCAAAACACGATTATAAATCCCCGCTGAAAAGATGCTACTCGATTGAGTAACTAACTTACTCGATCGAGTGACCCCTACTCGATCGAGTACTCAAGCTACTCGATCGAGTAGCCTCGACTCGATCGAGTACCACTCATCCAAAGCTTATCATGACACAAGACATCTCTTGTGTGATTTCCCAAAGACTACAACATGCCCTTAAGGTCGGTCAACGTCAGTCAACGGGTCCCTAAAAGGACGGGTATTACAGATCGAGTAGCCTCCGCTAGATCGAGTAACAACAACTCCAAAGGGCTATAACGTCACAAGGTTAACTCGTAAGGTTTCCGAAGGTTTAGATAGGTGTCTAAGGTCAGTCAACGACGGTCAACGGGTCTCTAAAAGGACGGGTATTACAGCCTCCCCAAAAGCAACTCAAAAGAACTTACTTTTTCTTTGGGGACCTTCCCTACAAATAGAGGAGCCCCATTTGTTGGGAGGGTGTGTGCAATAATGGAGTTTCCCATTTAAGAAGAGAGAGCATATGGGGAGGTTAGCTTCCCACCTTTGCGGATGCTCTAAAGACCTAACTATAGTTAGGGAATTTTAAGGGCCTCAACTAACGGTTTCCGTAAAATTTTGTCTTCCATCTACAATCGGTCTAACTCTATATTATACAAAAAGTCAAAAACTAAACATATTAATTAATTAACCCCGTCTTCTCTCTCTCTCCTATTTTTGTTGGTGGCTAAACATATTTCAATTCTATAATAGGTTTTTATTACACGGTTATTACTTAGTACCTCATTAACTCAGGAGAAATACTTCCGTCTTCTTTACACACATGAAAATTTTACAATATTTAATTGTGTATGTGGTCCTACTTATATATGTATAGGGGTCGGAGAACATCTTCCGAAAGGACGGAAGAATTTTCCTTAACCCGGTATCCTACCACTCAAGTATAATGCCATAATAATTATTGTGACATTTGAATCTATCCTTTCGCAATGATGTGTTTGTTGTTGTGGATCAGGTCACTTCGGATCAGGTTATTTTGGTAAATGGGTAGTTTGAGTTGGTTTCGCGTCAGATCACTTCGGATCAGGTCATTTTGGGTTAGATCAATCTGGATCGTTTGGGTCATTTCGAGTCATAATTTTGCCTTAATTAAGTCTTTTAGGGTCATTTCGTGTCATTCAAGTAGGGTCAGTTTGGGTCGAGTCGCTTCAAGTCGGGTCTATCGGGTTACACATTTTGGGTCATTTCCTGATCTCGTGTCGGATCATTCAAGTTGGATCAGTTTTACAAGGACTACATGGACGGGTGGGTTATCATAATGAGCTCACGAAAATGACTCTAAAACGATTCAATTTCGCCCGGAGCTTGATTACTTGAATAGCATTATCCAAAAGAGTCCTAAGCAAAATCTCGATCATAAGAGTACGAGTCCAGTCAAAATGTCAAATACGGGTTACAGATCGAGATAGGCTGATAGGGTAAGAATAACATGTCTTTCTTAAGACAAAAAAGAATAACATGTCTTTCTTAAAACAAATAAGAATAACGCGGGTCAAATAACAGCCACTTGTATAGACATGACAAATCCTTTTTTTATTCTCAATGCATTTTTGTTTTTCTTTTATGTGTGATACTTTACCCGTCTTAAGGTTAAAATGAATATGCCCTTCTTATATGAGATCTGTGGAGTAAGAAAATATGGGTAAAAATAGTCCCCAAAGCCCTTTTAATTAATCATTTTTCTAAACCCTTTTTTTTTTTTTTTTTTTTTTTTACAATTACTAACTTAAATCACAAATTCTCATTTTTGAAGGGCATATCCGTCGCAAACTTGCGACAGATTAAGTATTACCCATGTCACTATGTGGGTACATAAGATAAAAGCAGAGTGTTAGGGAGTAACATTCTATTTTGTCTTATAATCTAACTATATAGATAGTACTTAACCCTCGCAAGCTTGTTAATAATATGCCCGTCACAAGGAAAACTTGGTAAACTTAAATTTAATATTAATATTTGTGATGTGCACAGATTCCATATTTCCAATGTAGCCAAAGATTCATTACTCTTTGGTTCTGAATTCTGATGGAATAAAGCAAAATGGCTCACTAAAGTGGCTACGCTTCTTTCTCTTGTGAAGTAGTGATCCTTCGATGCAGCTCTCGACGCAATTTTCATCTTGGGTCATTCGGAAACAGCCTCTTTGTGTTGCTAACACAAGGGTAAGGCTGCGTACATCCGACCCCCCTTACCCCGCAATTTGCAGGAGCCACTGAGGCACTGGGATAATGTTGTTGTTGTTGTTGTATTTGTGATGTGCACTGCCTTCATGTTCGTGACCATTTCAACATATGATCGGACGTTCGTTCGGACACTATCTACGTACATCACATTTCTATAGTTCTATACTATATAAGCTCATAATACAAAACCGAGGGAGCATATGCTCATTTATCGTTTACAAGAAGATGACCAACTTCTCAATAATCTAAGCAATAATTGAAGAAATAATTTACCATAAGGACTTTGCATCCATTATATCGTTACAATAAAAAAAAAAAAAAAAAAAAAAAAGATTCTTATCTCCGAAACGTAGCACACTTTATCTTAGAGATTTAATTTCGCATGATTATATTTTTTTTCTTAAGGTATATTGATTTTTTTTTATAGGGCAATACCATACAATTAGTGAGTACCCGGTGGCTCTTCATGTCCTGCTCCTGGACTGCGACCAGGAGAAGTAGGTCGAAAAGCTTCAGTCTCCATCTTTTTATAACGGTTCACGCTCACCCCAATAGATATAGAGGGAGGCCTTACAATAAGCCTTAGTGAAGGAGGTTTTTGCCCAATAGGAACATCGCGCCTTTGCGTTGCTACAACCTTGGACGTAATACCCAAAGGTGTTGGCCTTGAAGCCATGCTATGTTCAAACTCTTGTGCCGAAACTAAAAAATAGATGAGTAGGAACAACGTTTGAACTCTAATTCTATTACCACTCATGATGTGAGATTTGAATTGAGCAATATTTTTAAAAAACAATAAAAAAAAATAAAGAAATGTGTGTAGGAGATTAGAGAAGGTGGCTAGGTTAGTATATGAATACAAATGAAAATTAAGGGCTATATAAGAGGACTGAAAAGAGAGCATAAGTTAACAACTTGCATATTAGTTGCTTAAATATGAATTAATGCACATGTAAAGAGGTTTATCAAAGATAGGTTAATTAATTAAGGTGGGAGAAGAGAAGCAAAATAATATGGCAATAATGCCATTAATAGAAACAACAACAGTCTTCTCTTAAAACTATTCAAAAGCCATTCTTAGAGCATTATATTTCACATTTTTTAGGAAAAGCATGAGCTTTGGTTGATTAGACTACACCAACTAGAAAATTAAAGGGTAGTTAGCAATAATATAATAGAATTATCAAAAGAAATGAGTACAGGAGATATAATACATGTCAGATAGTTAAACAAAATGCTTCTTCCACCAAGTTTGCAAATTAAGGTTGTTTTAATGTTCTCTCTTCCTCTTTTGTTTCTCCAAAACCTGATCTTGGTAATACTTTTTGTATAGAAGCTCAATAAATACTTTTGTATAAAAAGTTATTGCCAATTGATATTCTTAAGATTATCATACTCATGAACTCATGATAATACAATTACATGTTGCAATTGGTGCATGTTTGCTCCGGTTGTTGACCAAGTTTTAACATCACCCATAGAGGTGGCAAACGGGTCAATCGGATCAGTTTCGGTTCGGGTTCTTTCGGATCGGCTTATTTCGGTTTATCTTTATTTTCGATTTCAGTTCGATTCAATTCAGGTTGGATTCAGTTTTCACTTTTAATCGGTTGTAAATATTTCGGGTTGGTTCAGGTCCGAGTTGGGTCAATATCGGTGCAAATAAGGTTCGAATCGGGTCAATATCAGAGCAGATGAGATTCGAGTCAGGTCATAATCGGATCGAATGTCAAGGGATTAGGTCTTTATTCAAAAGATTGGATATAATACGAATAATTTCTTTTAAAAAAAGTAATAAATAATGTTTTTTTGGATAACTACAATATAATATTAATTCATTGACGTCAAAGGGTGACACTCATGTACAAAAAGACACCCTAAATGTGACGCCTAGGTACATTCGGGTCATTTCAGGTTTCAATGTTGGGTTTCTGTCATCAATGTACGGATTGAAATCGGTTCAGGTATATATCGGTTCGAATTAAAACAATTCAGGTTGAAACAGTTCAGGTTCATTCGATCTTGGGTCTATTTCGGATATTACAAATTCGGTTCGATTTCGAATCAGTTCAGGTCGATTCAGGTTTCGGAGTGAAGTTCAATTATACCTTTCGGGTGTACGGTCAGGTGTCGATTCGGGTATTTTCGATCGGTTTTTCGGGTTCGGTATACTTTTGCCAGGTCTAATCACCCACCTTTAAACGTGTATTGTTAGGGTGCAAACACATATCTTATATCGGTAGTGTAAAGATGAAATATCATTTTTATAAGTGTTCACTAAATATAATAATATGAGACCTTTTGGGAAGGAGTTCAAAAGTAAATTCGTGAGGACTTGACTCAAGGTGGACAATATCGTATTATTATAGACCGTAGACATCGGCGCAGCAGAAGCCCAACAAGAGGCATTCACGCCTTCCACATAACAAGTGGTATCAGAGCCCATGGTTAAACTTGGGCCTAATAAGCCTTATAACGTAAAAATGGTGGGAGCTCGGGCAGCGGAATAGATCGCATTAGCGAATCACGGACTCGTGAGCTCGATCTGGCAAACCGTTTACAAATCTCAAGTCCACGAGTGGTACGTTGGTGAAACATCGAGTCATGACTTGAAGGTGAGGTATACTATAAGGCATTGAATTTCTAGTTCGAGGTGGACCCTTGAGCAAGCCTTGTCTAGGGCAAAATGGATGAAAGGCGTCATGGGTCTTGTGGGACAAAGACCATTTGTGTATTAGAATTTTTTATTAGGTGGACGCTTATCAGATTAGGTGCCATAGATCTAGTGGGTCCTTTCTAGGTTGGATGTCAGAAACTGTTGTGTTTTGGAACTTCTGAAATGGCGGACCTAATCCAAGGTATATTTGAGATAAAGGAGTTTGATATGCGTGTACCAGAGTCCCAAAGAACACATGGAAATGCAAAACTAGAAGCATGTGAGAGCACTCACTTGACCAGGATGTGTGGTGCAGACATGACTCGATCGGTACCATGGTGTGTCTGTTAAGAGGAGGTTATCAAGACTTGGTGATGCTTGGGATGCCTAGAAATTAGTGGGGCGGCTGTGAAGTGTGGGAGTTCTTCACAGAGGTCAACGTCTGAGTAAAGATGTTGGTCCTTAGTTTTTTTTTGGGGGGGGGGGGGGTTATTATGATGTAAACTCAGATCCAACATCGGTAGTGTAAAGGCCTAGCGAAAGATCATCTTTATAAATGTCCACTAAATACAATAGTACAATGCCTTTTGGGAAGTAGTGAAAAAGTAAATTCGTGAGGACTTGGCCCAAAACGGACATAGATCGTAGACACCGGCATAACAAAGGCCCAACAAGAGGTATTCACGCTTATGCACAACATGTATAATGTACGCTTCACACAATGAAAAGGAAGCTTTATAAGGCATACATTGTGCAAATGAGAAAGTGATGTTGAGACAATCTCATTTGCCTTAATATATTGGTCGATTCTAATCATACTATTCTATTAATGCTTGTAAAATCTTATGATCCTATACATTTAAAAATTTTAAGAGGTCAGATCAGACTACGATCGTGGGATCTGATTCCAGCTATAGGAATATAATAAATATGTATTTTTATATAATGACATTTTAAAAACCAAATTTCATGTAAATACAATGATATTGTAATTATTAGTTATCATTATTTTATGAATAATTATTAATAAATTAGTATTTTAATCATCAAGTATCCTTTTATGAAATAAAAAAACTATATATCTCTCTAAAAAAGCCTCTCTCTAAAAACCCTAACCCTAACCTTCAAATTCATTAATTAGGGGCTACCGTCTACCAACTTTGGTGGAGGTAAGCCCCAATTTTTCGTTTTTCTTACTAAATATCTATTAATTATATGCAAATAACTCTTGCCTCTCCTTTATTGGAGATTTGTCCTCACCTTTGTGTGAGTTTTGTCATTATCTTGTGTGAGATTCATCCCTCTATTTGAGAGGTTCAAGAATTATGTGGAAGATCAATGGTCTTATCTGTAGTCATATGGTGCTGCAATGGATATTAGATTATTGCTTACGATTTGTGAGATCGAACAAGATTCATCTCTTTCAAAACTTTATTATCAAATATATGGATCCCTTCGCATTTAGCTGTATGAAGAAACAACGGTATTTTAGAGGGTGGTGTGCAGAAGCGCTTTTATCTAATAACGATCTTAGTTTTAGGAAGAGTTTGTCTTGCTTGTGTTTTACAAATTTGTATTTAGTTAATTTTAATTTTTGTTGCAATTCTTGTATGACATATTATTATTATTATTATTATTAATGAAATTGATCTTTTACTCAAAAAAAAAAAAAAACTATATTTAGTATGTCCGTAAGATCTTACGATCCAAATTTATCAATTCGATCATACCTACTCCATCGATCCAAGATAAAATCTCGATCCTTACCACATTGCTTATACAGAGTAGTAAATATACATCCCATTTGTATGTATATTCACATCATACACATTTGATATCTAAAAGGGGCGGGGTTAAGGGTAAGACAAGGACCCGAACATTGCAATTGTTTTCCGTTAAGGACCTCAACGATTATTTTTTCCGTTAAGGACCTCAACACTAACACTATTAAGTTTCTGTTATGTTTCTAACATTAAAATAGATTTTAACAACCAATACATTTTATGAAAATACTTGTACATTTTATAAGGCAAAATATACTATGAAAATAAAGTTTACCAACCAATATATTTTATGAAAATACTTATATATTTTAACAATCAAAATTAATTAAGGTAAGAGTAACACACATATCCATTAATCTTTGTGACCTAGCAAAACAACTCAAAATGCAAATTACAGAAGATTAAGCTCCTTCTTGCTTCACAAATCAAAACTATCAGACCAATTACCTACACAAGTTCCCAAGCTGTAGCTGAATGCGTGAACCTAACTGCTCAATTGGATAACTTTGTCTTGCAATCCAACCGATTTTTGTGATATGATGTTTCTGTTGTTTATTGTATGCTGAAACAATGTTTGATATAATGCTTAAACAATGTTCGAGTCCTTGTCTTATCCTTATCTTATCCTCGTAAAGTTCAGGTCCTTATCTTATCCTTAACTCGAATAAATTGACATATTTTTAAAAATAATTTATGATTTGTTCAAATTCGTATAAAGGTCAAATAATATTGGACGAATGGAGCCGTGAAGACGGGAGCAGTGATATTCCATTTCCAAATAAGGAACATTACGGAAAACAAACCACAAAAGAAAGAAATATTAAAATGCTAATTAATGTGATCTTTAATCTGGGGCTAAGCTAAGGATTTGGAGGATCTTTTTCGTAGGATTATTCTCTTATGTGCTATGGGCCTATGGCCAATCAATTTAGTGGGTTTGATGTTTCGATTTTTTATTGGTTATGAACTTTATTTTCTTTGTTTCTTCTTCGCTTATTGTATTGACGGGGTCGAGAAGAGACCTTCTCTCACTAAATTTATTAAGAGATCAATTACAAACTGATCTTAACAAAAAAAATTATAATGGGTACGTATACTATAAAATTGGGTACTAATAAAAATGGTTACAATGTATGATAAACTGGGTTCATTATTATGAAATCCCTCATAAAGAATAAGTCTATCCATAATTTTCCCTCCAAAATACACACATATATGAATAAGGAAAAAAATGTATTTATATGTAAAGGAAGCTAATCGGTGATTATTATTGATAATATCACAAGGTATATATACAAGGGTTTGTTAGCTACTAACTAGGAAGACTAGCTAATAATTAGGCAAGTAATTATCTATACAATGGACTATGTTAAGTAACTAAATATTACGTAAATAATTACATATTTACTTATATTCTATAACACCCCCGCAGTCGAAACTGGAGGTAAACGAACGTTGAGACTGTCACAGAAATCATCAAATAGAACTTGAGGTAGTCCTTTGGTAAAAATATCCGCAATCTGATAACGCGAAGAAATATGACGAACACGAACTTCACCTCGTTCAACCTTTTCACGAACAAAGTGAATATCCATTTCAATGTGCTTGGTACGTTGATGTTGAACCGGGTTGCCCGAGAGATAAACTGCACTTACGTTATCACAATAAACAAGGGTAGCTTTCGACATTGGGACATGAAGCTCGACAAGAAGATTTCGAAGCCAGCAAGATTCGGACACAACATTTGCTACACCACGGTACTCAGCTTCTGCGCTTGACCGTGATAAGGTGGGTTGACGCTTGGCAGCCCACAAAATTAAATTAGCACCGAGATAAACACAATAACCAGATGTAGAACGTCTAGTGTCCGGACACCCACCCCAGCCAGCGTCAGTGTATGCCGTGAGAAGCGACGGAGCAGACTTGGCTAGCATTAAGCCACGGTGAAGAGTGCCATTAACATAGCGAATAATACGTTTAAGAGCAACCATATGTTCATTCATCGGATTATGCATAAATAAACACACTTGTTGTACCGCATACGATATGTCGGGTCTTGTAAACGTGAGGTACTGAAGAGCTCCGGCGAGACTACGGTACAAAGTGGGATTGTCACAAGGAACGGAGAGGGAAGCACTTAACTTAGCTTTAGTATCAACAGGGGTAGCGGCTGACTTGCAATTTGTCATACCAGCGCGCTCAACAATTTCAGTCGCATATTTAGCTTGAGAAAGAAACATACCCGAAGAGGACCGTGTCACGGAAATTCCCAAAAAATAATGGAGAGGCCCGAGATCCTTCATGGCAAATTCTGATTGCAAATCACGCATAATACTCGTTCGAAGGGAAGCCGAAGAACAAGTAAGAATTATGTCATCGACATATAGTAACAAATAAGCAAGATGCTGGCTTTGTCGAAGAATGAATAGTGATCAGCTTTACTATGAATAAAACCAAGGCGGGCAATGTAATCTGCAGACCTTTTATACCAAGCACGAGGTGCTTGTTTGAGACCGTAGAGCGACATCTTTAAGAGACAAACATGATCGGGACGTGTTTTGTCCTTATACCCAATTGGTTGATACATGTATACCGTTTCATTAAGAGCACCATGTAGAAAGTACCTTCCTTTATGGTATCAGGAACCCTAATCGATCAACCACTGCTTCCGCTCTTCTCTCTTCCTTCCTCTGACCTCACGTCAAATCAATGGCACCCAATGCAAAGTCGCAATTTCATCCGGCTCTTCCCGTGAATAACATCACAAACCACATTCCTGTTAAACTAGGCATGGACAACGATCAATATCCGTTGTGGGTTGCGTTATTCACGAATCATGCCAAATCCAACCGTGTTCTCCACCATATCATCACGCCAAAGGTGCCTCCTAAAGCACCTACCACGGCCGACGAACTTGAGATGTGGGAGACACTCGACGCTACGGTCTTACAGTGGATTTATTCCACCATCACAACGGAGCTCTTGGAAACCATCGTCGAGACCGAATCCACCGCTAAAGAAGCCTGTGATCGTCTCGCCGATATCTTTCAGGATAACAAAAACTCTTGCGCCGTGACTCTCGAGCAAGAGTTCTCGCACGTCGAGATGGCGGATTTCTCCTCCGTATCCGCCAACTGCCAACGATTGAAATCATTGGCGGATCAATTGAAAAACGTCGGCTCTCCTGTGTCAAATAGCCGCTTAGTACTTCAATTGGTCTCCGGTCTTACTCCGGCGTACCAGAATGTTGGGACGATCATTCGTCAACGCACTCCTCTTCCTGCCTTCTATCAAGCACGATCTATGTTAACACTTGAAGAAGCCGGACTTGCGAAACAGGCGTCGACTCAGGGATCCTCCGAGAACCTGTATTCTCAGGGTAATGTTGACACAGATGCTGGTTCTTCCAAGGGTGCTGCTGCTCCGGGAAAGGGTGGCCGTGGCAATGGCTCGGGTGGCAAGAAGAAAGGGAATAAAAGTGGGAAAGGCAAAGCTTCGACAACGCCGACATCTCCTACTCCTGCTTCCTCTGTCGCTCCTCAAATGCCGACGGCTGCACACTGGCCTGGTGGTTTTGGGCCGTGGCAATGGCCCCCCTCTCCTTGGGGTTATCCACCTTGCCCTTACCCATCGGGACCGTGGGTACGTCCGCAGTATGCTTCTCGCAACCAGCAGCAAGCATGGGTGTTGGGTCCGCGGCCGAATCAGGCCTATGTTGCTCAATCGATGCCAACTCAGACGGATATCGAAGCTGCAATGTATACTTTAGGACTTACGCCCCCAGAGCCATGGGTCATGGATACTGGTGCTACGTCTCACATGACGTCGGATCAAGGTACTCTCTCGCCTTTTATTAATTCGAGCTTTCGTAATGGTATAATTGTCGGAAATGGCCAGTCAATTCCAATTAACGGATACGGACATAGCACCCTACCTACACCACACCCACCACTTGTCTTGAAAAACGTGTTATACGCCCCAGCCCTAGTTAAAAATCTAGTTTACGTTAGAAAATTCACAACAGATAATAAGGTCAGTGTTGAATTTGACCCTTTTGATTTTTGTGTGAAGGACTTGCGGACGGGGACTAGTCT